>NW_020955509.1:608028-630499 GCF_003031625.1 Empidonax traillii
TCATCCATATCTCTAAAGGCATAAGTAACCATGAAGTTTAAAGGGTTCTGCCCCTTTTTTCTTGCCTTGTTAAGCTTAACTTTCAAATAAGACCAATATGTGGAGCCAATATAGAAGACAGAATGACTTTCCATTTTTCTCCTCAACCCTGCATCCTCCTCCTGTCATCCTCACACTTTTTCCCCACCCCTACACAAATAGAAAGAACTATAGACCGACAGCCCAAAAAATGATTTCTAGAAGAAACTCCTCCCGATCAAATTGAGATACTAAGAAAGAAACACTTCGTCCTTTTAAAGGTAGTGATACTAGGAGGGAATTCTTCCTTTTATCATTTTTCAGTAGGGCTCAGTACTTGCATATGATTTGCAGAATTCCCCTTGCCTTCCAAACACAGACAAGGGATATAAATTCACATCTTTCTGTCACCATGAGATTGCTTAGCGCCAGATGCTTCACAAGGTCCACAGTCATATCTCCAAACAGCCTCTATAAGAAAATGAAGTACTAATTTACCTAGTGACACTTCCTATTGCAGCACCGCAATTTATTTATTTTCCTTAACCTTGGGCTAATAATAAACCACAAATAGAAAGTATTTGTGAGAACACAATTGCTCAGTTGTAGCTCTACCCCTATAACACATGTGGCAGGTGTAGAATGGAGAGAACACAGAAGGTTGCACCTTATTCCGTGCAACCAAGAAAAACAACAGCGAACTTCAGCCTAGAGGACAGGGAGCTTTGATGACTTCCATTACTCTGGCAGTTGTTTCTGGTGCTGCTGAAATTAATTGTCACACGTCCTTATCTATGAAAAGAAGCAAAATCAAAGAGATAGAGGTTCACAAAGAGGAGAAAAGCACCTAAATTATATATACTGCATGGCTGTACATCAGCCTTCCCTTCTGTTTCCTACAGACTTACTTTCACTATCTGATAGGTCACTGCCAGGTTACACACAGTGTGAAGAGACAAGGCTTCTTCTCTTGATTCAGAACCTTAGCTGAATGTTGTCTTAATTTAGTAATTCCAATTTTATTTTTTTAAAAAGAATCCATGGTATATGGTAAACTGTAGCTTTAATTTCCTCCAATAAAAATGTAAAAGCTTATTACAAAATTCTCATTCTGCTCCAGAGCCCTGAAACTAAATCATTGATTTCATAATCTTTAAATTTTAATTAAAACTAAACTCTCGCAAAACAAATTAGAAATACATAAATATCATGTGTTAAGAATACCAAAGGATTGTTCTGACAAGGTACAATGTCAGTCCCCCGTCTCTGTGGATGCAGCATGGTACATAAATGTGTTTTGAGGCTTCCTCAGTCCCAGCTTCAATTCGTGATCAAAGGAGTCTGTCAAGTAAATGTCACAAAATTGTCACTGCATTAAAAATGAACATAACTTTTTTTAATTTTTTTTTTTAATTGGCTGAGGTTATTACCATTAGAAACTACTAAATGTCCCAGAATCCACCAGAGAATGCACTTGAACGAGAATGCCCTGTTACCTTGCGTTCAGCGCGTTCCCTGTGACTGGCTTTCCTGGGGAGCACAATGCCCCACAGGGTGTTCCACCAGCTTCCACCATGACAAATGCCAGGAGAGTCTGCCATGGCAATCTTGAAAGCACTTTTTTCCTTCACAGTCTTTTCGTCAAGTTTGCATTCTTATTTATTTGACACGGAAAAAAAAAAAAAAAACAACAAACTAACCCTGAAGATTATTTTAAGTGTAAAATGTTTCCACTGCATTTGTATTTCTCAACTTTTTGCACTCAGGATGATAACAGTTCTTGAACTGTTTCACAGAATTACAAAGAAAAGCGTTAGAAAATTTGTAAATGTTTATTTAAAAATAGGAGAAAAGTTGCAAAAGACTGAAGGTTCAGTAAAAACTGGCACTGCAAACTGTTACATACCTGGATACAGAGCTTTGCTCAGATGCGAAGTCTGAATTATCTTCACGAATTTCTCTCTGACAGGAAAAATCAAGCCCCAGCTAATACAGTTTTTGCAGAATTAGGTTTGCTGATTAGCAAAAGCTGGGAAAGCTCAGAAACCCTTTCAAGTTTGAACTCCGGAACTGATGCTTTGCATTTATTGCCTTGGTTTCCTGTGTTGCCAAATTCTGTATGCAAGAGATATTTTGGGAGAAGATTTAGCTGTAAATTCACAGAATACAATAATTGTGAACAAAATAAGTATATGTGCAACAGAAAACATCCCAAGGAAATCCTCACCAGCGCTCTTTATTGTTAGTAAAAAAAAAAAAAATCTTAATTTTTAGGATCCTCTTTTAGCTGATGAAACATTTTCTAATTTCTAAAGGGGAGAGGAGGGAGATGGGGGGGACTTGTTTCACTCAGTCCCCAGTCTTTAATTGGGAGAATTAACTTTGCACTGATTAGTTTTAAAATATTCTAAAATGCTTTAGCACAAAGCCTCTCAAACTATTTCCAGGACTAAACTAGGGTGAAATACTGCTTTAAACACCCAAACAATTCCATAGCCAGTGTCTTGACAAGCTTTAGCATTTCGAGTTGAGAAGTGCAGACCTGAAACTCACTCGGGATTGTCTCTCACTACAAGGACTCATCTTCTGCTGGATAGGGGAAAAAAGCAAATGCTAAAGCCATGCTAAGACTTTGATCACGCTTTACATATGCTCAGCATTTTGGCAGATGATTTCTCTAAAGAGCCCATCTGCACTGACCTGCTCCTAAACGGGACTGTGCAGACTGTGTGGAATTTCAAGAGTAGCTGCGGCAGCTAGATGCCACTGTGGCACAAAGCACTGGAAATGAAAGCAGAGATCCTTTTTCCTTCCCTCCTCACCGTTTGCCAGGCATGCAGGAGGAAGCTGAAAGCAGCCAAACTTACACAAAGATGGGATCAGGAGCTGGACAGGTTCAGGAGGCTTAGTGCAGGGAAAGACCGGGATTCAGGAGGGGGCCATGCTGGGAAGGAATGAGAGGAGGAATTGGGCTCAAGAAAATACTGAAAAAATTATCTAGGACTACGATTCTATGAATTAGAATATAAAGAGAAGCAGGAGCCAGGGAGTGGTTCAAGATACTGTGATTTCACATTGCAAAGTGTACAGGTAGAAAAGGAAAGAGAAATCAGGTCTGAATCCAACATTATTATTTCTCTACAGCTCAGAAAAGAAACTGAGAAACTTGGTGTCAAATATTTGTCTCCTGACAATTTGCCATCTTAATGACAGACAGATACATCCTGTGGATCTTGATTAGACACAATCATTCTGCTGAATATTTGAATTTTCAAAAACTGAATAAAGAATGGGAGTTTGAAAAGAAAAAGCAAGTCAAACCTAAGGATCCTGGCTGTTACTGTAAAGTCTGTAAAAAGCAATTCCTTCACTTAAACTGTTCTCTTTTTGTTGCAAAGAAACATTCATATCAAGTGTAATGTTTTACATGATTATTTAAATGAGCAATAAAAGTCTTGAGCCTAATGTTATAAAGTTTTGAGTAGTTTATTCCACATGCGGGGAACAACAAAGAAAGAAATTGTAAAACACAACTTACTTCTGCGAAACACAAAGTCGTATCATAAAGATGGCTGAAAAGAATCTGAAAAGCTCCCTTTAGTCTATGCAAAAAAAATGTTAACCTCTGATAAATGTGCCCCTGAAGGAAAATAAAACATCTTGCCTTAGAGCTGCTGTCACAACCTGAACTCCTTGGAAATACTATTTGTTTGAGGGAGAGAGAGCTCTAGTTGCTTTATAAAGCTAAGCCACTCAGCACTAGCACTCCTCCATTTGTCCTTGACAGCTCTATTTTTTTCATGACACTTATTTGCTTGGATTTAAAAGTTTCGATGTTTTGATCCTTATTACTGCAGATCTGTAAAAATGACAAAAATACCACAACATAAATTACCAGAAACTGAAGAGATGGAGTCTGATGATGTCTGCTGAATTTAAATTTTCAGCAGCGCTCTGAAAATATGGGAGATCCATTTTGTGAGTCCTCCTTTCAACACAAGTAATTGTACAGATGGGGCCATGAAAGTTATATTGATCACTGGTGGGGACTTTATCTAGAGGAGAAAAACCCATATACATAAAATATACATAAATAAATGAGAAAGTTACAATCGACCTTTCCTTTATCTCCTTCCCCCTTTGGGTTCAATGTATCCTCTCCACTTCTTGCAGTTTCACAGCACCTAAACTTTCCCCCCACACTGGCTTTCTTCATGTATTTCAAGGAAAGGAGCAGCACCAGAGCTGGACCACTGACACATGGTTTGTTATCCATCACCAGGGGAGACACAGGCTTCTGCTCTGCCATGGGGATAGTGCCTCTACCCCTTCACCAGCAGCTCTAGCTGCTTGCTCCTTACCTTTTCCATGCAGGGTGCTGCCCACTTAGCAGCATCATGGAAGAAAGGGTGATTGAGCCTTTAAAATTTCTGGTCACATACAAGAGAAGAGAATCACCACACACAGAGTAGAAAAAGACAAAGCACCTGGCCCTTGAGGGGCAGGAAAACGAGGTCCAGTTCCCTGCTGCAGCTACGGCAACGCAGGGATTGTGAACTTCCCGCATCTCCAACAAACCTAGGAAAGCTTGCTGATCAGCACTCTCCTCTCTGACCTGGGACAGTCCCTCAGAAACAAGCCTGACCAGCAGGAGATTTCTGCTGGAAAAACACTGTCAAACAGACCTTAAGGGGAAGGAACTGCATCTGGGGTTTTTAGGTTTGTTTCAGGGATTTCTTGCTGCAGGACATGCTATGCTGTCCACATTAGACGGTTCCTGGTTATTAATGCATTGCAGAGACCTTGAAATCTCAATCTGATATATGGCTACTTCAGTCTCTGCTTCTTTCTACCCCATTATAAACTTGACCTTAATTAACCCTCTTAGTGAAATGGAGTTAGTTGATCTCAAGGACAGTCTCATTGAAAAACAATGTTGCAATATCACTCAAAAGCTAAACTAAGGCTGCTTTATACAGGGATTTGTACTAATAATCCTTGAATATTAACAGCTTCATATGCTATGTGGTTTATATAAACTTATCTGTATAAGCTAGGATTGAGCTCTGTCTTTCTCAAACTTTAGAAAAGTCTACATTTCCTTTGGTGAAAACTATTTCTCTTTGGCAATCACTACACTGATTTTGTAGAGAAAAAAATAAATTATTAAATGCAGATTTAAAATGAAATATAGCAGCTTAATTTAACTGGCTGTAAATAAAAATACTCCCTCGTTAAACCAGGATACCAGTAACTTATACTGTGACTTACTAATGGAAATTTTTGTCCCCTCCCATTTCAAGTAGTTTTATTGAGAACAAATACTTGGGGAAGACCTTTAGGCTGGAAAATTTAATTTTAAAAACCTCCATGGAAGAGTTGGGTGTTCCAATAACAGCTGCTGATGGTGAGAACGGTCTGCATTAGCATCCTATCTGTATGCTACAAATAGGACATAAGATAACAGCTACTGATCTTTTACAATTCACTTTAAAGGCAGCATATTCTTTCTTATGGAAATAACTGAGACCATTCAGAACTAAATTGCTTTCTTTGTCGAGAGTTTAAAAGTATAGGCTTCAGAGCTGATGGTCACACATCTTTTTGACCTCATACATCTCTATGCCAGTCCTTACTTTCAAGAGCTATAACAAGCTGTAATTATTTCTCAGACTATTTAGAGACTGAACAAAGATTATTAGTTAACAATGAAAATATTCAGAGCCTGTAAGTAGCTGAAAATATAAAAAAATCCAACTGATATTTTCTGAATGGTATTTGAACATTAATGTTTTTGTCCCCATAAACTGCAAACTAACTGTTTTATGGATGTATAGTACATTTATTTCCTTGAATGAAGGACATTTTATCCTCTTGATTCTGAATAACAGTATGCATATACAGCACTAATGATAACGAAGGATATTTAAGACATTAGTGAATCAAAAATAAAAGCTATTATTTACCAGTGGGTCACTGTGCAAGCATTTCTTAGTAGTTTGTATTGTACTTTAAACCTGCAGAACCTTACATTTTTCACCTAGGTCTAAAGTATTTCTCATTCCACTTCTTTTTCTACTACTGTGCTGAAGTATTTAAGTAAAAACCTAAATATTTAAATACTGTGTCCACTACTAAGCAAGTGCTACCATGCAACCTCAGTGGGTGATGAGGAAAGCGCTCCACAGCATCTAAGCAGATGATTCAGAGGGTGATGCTTTGTATTAGAAGTTTCCAGTCCAGGGCTGGGGGAGGATGCTCAATACTCTAAATTAAGGGGCAGCTCAGAGCATACAACCAGCCCTCCTGCCAGTGTTCCTGGACTACTCATTGCACGGTCTGGCAAATCTGGTCCCTAATCATCCAAAACTCTCACCTGCTCTTTTTCAGAGACTCCTTTCCCTTATGGATACAGTAGAGAGAAAGAAAAGTCTTGTTACCTTTTTGTGTAAGATTCAGCAGAGTAGTGAGAGCTTTTTGCTGTGCAGTGTGCCCAGGGACCACCAGCAACCGTCAGTCCCTGTTCCCTTCACCTGTATTATCCTGTCATTGGAGTGTTCAGTTGCTGAAAATCATGATATTGGAGGTGTCTCTTATATGTCTACTAACATAAACTAATTTACTTGAAAATTATTAGACATTAGATCATAACTTGCTAATATAACTGCATTAACAAAGACAGAATAATGCATTGCTGAAAGGGAACAACTCTAAAACATAAAGCTAAATGCTGAAATTAGCTTACAGTCAGATGCTAGACATGTTTACAAGCATCACTGTGACTACCTGTCACTATAAAATTCGTAATTCTTTGCCCATGTCATGCAGCCATGTTATCTCAAATTTTGAATCATTTCTCTCTTACCAAAGCTGCACACTATGACTACGACACACAACACTCAATTAGAGAAATGTAACTGTTCCTTTTTGTTTCTCTTGAAACTCTTCCAGGTTTTGTGTGTTCACAGAAGCCTGGCAAAATTAATTAGGATAAAGTAATAATTTTACCTACAGCATATGAAATGGTCAGCTGTCAAAATATTTCTTTATAAAGACTTATTGAATGACATTGTTTTGGTCATAACAAAAAGGTTTCTCAAATACTCTTCTGACCACTTATTCTTAGTACGTAATAGTTTACAGACCTGACAAATATTTGTTTTTTGAAACACCATAGGATAGGACAGATTCAAGGCATGCTTTACCTTAACTAGTGTGCCTCTGGAAACAAAGAAAATCTAAAAAACCCAGAACCGAATAAAAAATCCCCCAAAGCCAAATCAATTCAGTGTTAAAAGTATTCAGTATGGTGAGTATTTAAAATGTATTCTATAAATTTTTTTCCCTTCTCTACCATTTTCTTTATCAGGTTTCAACCTGGGACAACATCTGCTTGCCTTTTGTGTATATTTATATGACAGTAAAGGCTAAATTAAACCACAACTGAGTGTGATGAAGTTGGGGACTATGAATTTGAGCAGTTTATGTATCCGAGTCGTTTATGTATCCAACTCCAGATTTATCATCTTTAAAGTCTTTATTTGCAATTCTGGCATAGACAGAGAATATTTTCTCTTTCTCCTTTGACATATAACCTTTAGGATCTAGGACTCAGCTTTTCAAATATGTCAAAGTGTTTAGCAATGCTTAAAAAGATAGCATTTGTCGATGTGGAATGGGAAACTTTTTGATTGATGGCATTTTTCTGGAATATTTAACCAAAACAGCAAAGCCTAACACAGCTGGAAATGATCTGATGGTTAGCTTTCGTTTTTCCTCTAGCATCATATAAATCATACAAGCTAATTCTATTCACTTTCCCAGATAACCTAATGTAAATAAATTCGAGAAAATATTTACTTTTTCTATTTACTTTGTATAAACTGTAAAAGGAAAAAGCTGCTTTTAAATCAAAATGCTGAAATATACTATAAATGTGGGCAAGTAGCTGAGTGTGTCTCTCCCATTTTTTCTATTCTAAGGTGGAAGAACTTGACTGTTTTCCTTAGGTAATAAAGCTATGACATGATTTATTTTAACCCAACTCTGTTTATTTTTGCATGTTTGCAGCTAAGAAAATATGGGGTTTTTTTCCAATTCTAATCTCCATAAGAATTCCATCTGATCTATCCAGTATTAAATATACATTTATTGCATTCAAAAAGTGATACATTTCCCTTTTCAGAAAAGTCTGAACATGCAGAGGTTGTCAGACTGAAAAGAACATTTACAAATGAGAAGACCATGCTTTCTTTTTTTTTAGTAGGAAAAATAACAGCTCCCTGGAAATTAGGCAAACACAAGATCATCTAAATTGCTAAAGATCTAGGAATTTCAGCTGGTAATTCCTGAGTGATACCTGACCATTAATTTTTTAGCTGAAAGATGATCAACTAAACATTTTACAGACGGAGAGTGCATTTATCATCCTGCATAAGGTGAAGAATTTACCTTGAATAAATATGACCAGGGAAACAAATGAAGCAAATATTAACTCATTTAAGAGCATTAAAAGGACAGGCAGCACATGTAAAAACCTCAGTGGGAATGAGTCTGTCCTTCTGAAGGCACCTGGTGAGGAAACAGAAAATAGGAATGACTTCCATCAATACAACTCAACATCCCCCCACTTGCCTTCTCAAGCCCCCTGTTTAACGAAGCCCACTGTGATATGAGAATGAGGACCTACACTGAATATACTGTACCTGTGGGTTTGTATGCATATGCACACACTAGAATGTCTTATTCTAAAGAAAGCTGAATTTCTGTCTTCATTCAAAGAAGCCTTCCCCATGATCCCAATACCTACTTTATTTTTGAGGAAGTGTGGTAGATACAGACACTTAGAAGGCAAAGAATAAGTCTCATGTTTTCAAACCCATTACTATAATCATGTCAGACAATGCATAAATTTCAGACAATGCATATTAATCCATTAGTAGACTAAGAACTGCATTATTAATAAGGATTTTCTTCTTGTTAAATAATACACTTCCATCTGTGATACACGGCCACCTAGTGACTAATTTAAATTGATTGAAACATTTATGTGATACATAATGTTAATTACATTTCACCTTCACCACTTTAACATACTCTGAAACAACTGTCATGGATGCAGCACCAACTTGTAACTGGTGGCAGTGAAATATGTTGCTTTGATAAAGACTTGGTTAAAACTGTGCTTATATTAAACCACTATTTTAAAGGAGTCAAAGACAGCTCCACCATCTTTAAACAGATGTACATGCATTCTTATTTGTAAAACAAGATTAAAAAATAGCATATTTAATGGAGAACATGTTTGGCATGCTTTATTTATATAAATCTAAGTTTAAAGTACCTCCTCTTTTTTCTTCATGTTAAAACTAAAACCAATTCTCACTAATATATAAACCACTTTGATCAACTTCAGCTGAAACCATGTAGTTTTCAGAGTCTGAGAAGTTTTGAACCCATTTGAGAAGTTGAGAACCCATTTGGGTTTGGCTTCCATGAGGTTAGGTAAAATGTAGATGACTATTTTTACATTTCTTCAATTCCAACTTTTATCCAGAACTACAAATACTTACTCATGCGCATTCCTATTCTTGACATTGCCATTTCATGTGGGGGGTTTTTTGATGCCTTGTACCACATTTTCAAAAATGAAAAAAAAACAAAAACCCAACCAACAAAAGAAACCAAAAACCACAAATAAAACCAACACAACAACAACAAAAATACACAAAAAAACCACAACAATTAAAAAATCCACCACCTAAGTAGTATTTGAAGTTGCAAATAAGAATTTGATTTCTGCACATTAAGCTGTCAAGTTATTATATCTGTACTGAATGCTCACAGATCTCTATTCAAACAGAGAGATTAAAATCCAGACAGTTGCCTGCTTATTTTGAATCCCATCATCTTAATTATAGATGCACATTGCTAGCAAATTTTGTTTACTCATAGCATTTCTTCATAGTGTGTTGTAAAATGCACACAACCACTAGTAACCACTGTGAATGAAATAAGCAACAGAAATGGGAAACTTATTTATTGCCTTGCTCTAACTGATTTTCTTGCTGTAATTCCCCTGTTCTCATTAGATTCAAGAACTTCACATTTGTACTTGCTACTGAACACAAAACAGAGAGGATAGGTGATCTCTTGAATACCTGCTTCCAATAAAATAACCTTACAGCAGCAAAATATAAAGAAGGAATAGTATCCAAGACCTCCAGGTTCAGAGGATGAAGAAGGAAGATTGAATAAATGCACAATCCCAACAGTTCTTCATTTGTTCCTGACAGTTCATGGCATTTGAAGGCTTCTGCATCATTAGTCATGACACAGCACACTTCCCCCCTCTTGAGCTTTCCATACATTTTCAAGCTCCTTTCTCTTGTAAAGTTTAAATGTACAGTTGTTTTAGCATGCTTTTAAGGGTTTTAATTTAAGTTTGAGGTTTGTTTTCTCTCATTGTGAAGTCAGTTTATATTTCCAGGCTAGTAATGAATGAAACTTTGACAGTGTAAGACACTCTTTAAATTTGCTACTAGAGTGAAACATTGTTTTCACTGTGTATCAAAGTTTCACTGGAGATACATTCTGTAACATTACCTCGCCTCTATTTGTAATTACAGTTTAAAAAAAAATTCTGGTGAGGATGAAAACAAACAGCACCTTCCCCCCGCTAATTATATTTGACCTTTACTTGCCGTGCACTTTGCAGAATGAAAGTGTTGAAAGCAGTGTGAATAATCTCAGATAATAGGTGTTGTTCAGCAGAGAAAATACCTCAGAAGTTGCAAGTGGTAACAATAGACAGTGGTGTTTTCTATCACTCTGCCTGTACCAAATATTATTTGGCCACTCTGGGATATTTCTGTATTATTGCTGCATTCCTATTCCAACCCTGACACTTGTAACCAGCCAAGGAACATCAGCACTGACCACAATTCATTCCATCTCCCTTGCAAAACAAAATGTCCTGAAAACTTGTCTTATCCAACTAGTTTGAATCATAGAATTACAGAATGACCTGGGTTGGAAAGCACTTCAAAGAAGGTTAGAAACCTTCTGCTGTGGGAGGGGACAGGCCTGATTACTCAGAGCACCATCCAACATGACCGTGAAGACCTGCATAGTTACAAGGAGGCAGTACAGTACAAAAATACAAAACTGGGAGGTGGAGAACTGGTTTTCCTAGAAGAATAGTAACAGAAAAAAAAATTTCTGTTCCTCCTCAATACATGACTTAAGTACTAAGTGATTTTTATTTTCTGACTGGATGTTTCATAACTCATATTATTAGACCAATTATTAATCCACCCAGCTTGCTACAGTCAGGGAGAAAAGGGGGAAATGAGCTTCATTCTTGGCTGGTCATGTTTGAAGAGGTGATGGTCCTGCTCTCTCTGTAAAGGAGAGAAAATGGTAATAAGCCTCCCTTGATCTGAGGCTCCCTAAACATCACAAATCCAGCCAGCAGATGAAATAATTTAGAGCGTTCAATTTACATATAGCATACAATTTACAGCACAACTTCCTCAGATCTGATTTACATTAACACTGTCTTTTTAAACACGTGGTTGATACAGACAACACTTACTGGCAATACAGAGGTTGCTGGAGGAAACTGGCCATAATCTCTTTGCTTTTGATAAAAGGATTCCAGGGTTTACCAAATCAGATTATCAGGAACTTGAGTAATTTTCTGGTCAGAAGTCTCCTTGATAGTCATTTGAACAAATCTGTAGAAGAAAACAGACTTTTCGGTCAACCTCTAATGCCCTTTTGTGTTAGCTTAAGGGCAGTGAGCCTCTCCAGAATACTCACTTTGATAAAATATTATATGAAGATAACTAATCAGTTGCAACTGTTAAATATTATTCTTCAGCACACCCACCTAATACCTCTGCATAAACTTGCTTCTGAGAGTATGTGTGTTAATTCTTTGCTACTGAAATTATTTGTAATATACATTTTATGAAGGCATCCAGATGTAGAGATGACTGGGATAGCGTTTCTTACCTAATGGATGGCTCACAGTGATGGCAGATATAATATTAATTAAAGAAATTTGGCATATGAGTAAAGAATCTGAAAACTTTTTTTAATAATTTAAAGAATTTTTATGTTCCTTAAGCATTATATTATGTTGCCTTTTCCATCTTTGAGTTACTAAATGCTTAATATGGACAGATTCACCATCACAATTCAGTCAAGATCACCATGTACTTTTTTCTGTGTACACTGGTTAGACAAAGCCCTTCCACTGAATGCATATTTATTTAGTGTTTGCCACATAAATTATTCTAATGGGAGACTGTTGTTTCAACACAATGCTGTTGAACATTCAAACTCTCTGAAAGTGAAATGCCATTGCTGTTCCTAATTAAGCTATTTTCCTTTTAAGTTTTCCAGAGGATGACGTGAAGGATGGCAATATTGATGAAGATTAATTGGATTGAAACTAACTGTGATAAAGCTGTAGATAAGGTTATTCTGTTAGTTAGCAAATGAAAATTACAGCCATTTAAAGGCGGAATATGTTAAGTCTTGGCTTTCTTAGCATTCAGACGGTGTACAACAGAAAAAAAAAAAACCAGGAAATAGAAATATTTCAGGTATTCGATATGTTGACACTCTTCCATTCAAGAACACACTGAAAACGCTAAATTCCTAAATAAATAAATAAATATATGTAAAATGTAAATGGAGTATTTTGTTTTGTATGGGAACTTGATAGATCTGTTTAGCTAGTATAATTAAAAAACATCCAGTGAACAGAGCTTTGTGTGAGCACTCTCACTAGAGTTCTATAAGGGTGCTAAACAATTCCAAGTGCTTCAAAGACAATTTTTCTCAAGAGGTAAGTAGATATTTCCTCAGGTTCTTGAGGTCAATGATATCAGGTGGACATCTTCACCTACTCAAGACTTTAGACTTACCAAATTCCAACTGATTGCAGGACTGATAAATGGCTATGAAAAACAGCCCAAAAATCACAGCTTAGAAGATGTTATCTTTTAGAGTAAATAATTCAAAATCCAACAAGTAAATTGAGTTTCCAGATGCTTATTATTTCTTTGCTGAGACAAATAAAAGTCTAATCACAATTTACTTCCTACACATTTGTTTACATAACTCTTGGCCAACAGCAACTATAACGCAATATTGCAACTTCCTAAAAGCTGGCTAAGAGGCTCTTCAAGAATTATCCTCTCAACTCTGGCCAAAGTAAATACAACTGCAGTTTTATCAAGAGATTTCGAAACAACCATAGAGAGAACTTTTTAAGCAGTAAGGAAGTAGTCAGAGTAAACCTATTATGTCTTTCTGCAAACTCACATTTATATATACATACATGGGCACACACAGAGATATAAAGATAAGAAATAGTTGGTAACTCAAAGTATTTTTGGTTCATAGTTGCCTAATTCAGCAACTAATTTTCCTGAGCATAACCTCACACTATAGCAAAAGTAAAATCAGCAGCAAACTAAAACCAGAGCAGTCACCTGGAGAAAAATTAAGCCATTGTAAAGATTTTGTACAACCATTTTACATCGACGATGCAGAAACAAAAGTACCAGGCACATCTGCTAGTGGCACTTTTACCTTTAGGTATGAATTATAGCATATATTTCTTCCATTAACTAAGTCAGATGGTGTTGAACATAGTGAATAAGCCAGTATTGCAACTTCATTAACCTCCTCTCGCTCCCACAGTCTCACTAGTTAAATAAATTTAGTTTCACCCTTGCTACAGTTCTATAGAGCTATAGTTTTAGTGTTTATTTCCTTCATATGCACAGGTGTAGAACCTATTCAATCAAACTAACATACATAGATCTATACATATATATATATATATATATACACACATCAGGTTTATATTCAATCCATATTTAGTTCAAGTATTATTAAAATCAATAATTTGCCATATATACTTCCTTGTAAGCAGTAAGATTACTGTGACTATAGATCCTCATATATTGTGTATTGATGCAGTTCATAATGCAGAGATATTATTTATTGCCCAGAAATGAAAACATCCTTTACAGTCATGTTTTTATTATGCAAAGATACAATAGAGCCTATAAAGTCGTAACACCTGCTGATACTCATAAAAAAATTAATTTATGAAAAAGATGTGTACCTCCCACTTTTCAGATTCTTTGCTCATATGCCATTTATTATTCTCTAATAAATATTATGTCTGCCACCACTGTCAGCCATCCATTAGGCAAGAAATTCTGTCCCAGTCACCTGTTGATCTGGATGGTTTCATAATGCACTACCCATGGCAGCATCCAGGTTTAGCACAGAACAATCTCAGAGCTATCAGAACTTGTTAGAAGAACCTGTGTGACAGGAATGTATCTACATTACATAACATAGAGCATAACACAGCACTCAGCACCAGGCTCCAGCAAGGAAAATAGTCGGATATGAAAAGGCAAAATAGCTTGATCCAAAGTAAGTGCCAGTCACGTCCAGCAACACTTAGGATGTTGTCCCCTTATATTGTTTTTTGACTTTAATGTACACAAATAAGGGACATCCTCACTTAGCTTGTTAAATAAGCTAAACCCTGCAGGAGGATGTTCAATGAATTTCCTAGGAAATAAAAATATTTCCTGAATATCATTAAGTGGAGCACAGAAACACACAAGAAGCTGTTTAGCATAATAAAGCTCCAACTCTCTTAAGCCTCTTGAGACTTACCACAATTTTCAAACAAAGAGACCTCTCTACTCTCATAAAATCCCAAGCCAGAATACAAACAAAACAAAGAACAGACATCCATCCATTTGGATCTCTCTTAGATATTTGTCATTTACAATTCATATACTATTGAAACTCACATGAGAAAATAAAATGGTGATTTAGTTTCTTTGCAAGTCAAAGGGGAAAAAAAAAAGACTTTTTTTCCTATCTACCCACTTTTCTCAAGTGTGCCAGTATCATACACCAAATCATGTGTATGCCTTAAGCCTCTACGAGGACTTGGCTTTTATGAACTGTTATAGTTTGGAGAGATACAGCACCATCAGTTTGGGAGAACTGGAATCTTCCCCAGTGCACATCACCTTCAAAACTGGTTACAATTGTTATTTTCCATTAAAAAGAATCAAAAGATGCAGAAATTTAGCTACACTGCAAATCGAATAACTTCACATGTTTTCCAGTCCACACTTGCGACTGAATAACAGACTATTATAATTTCTAACGCATGTCACTATGCTCTTTGACTTTTAAATACGAATGAATCACATAATCTTTGACACCAAAGAACAGAATTGTCTTGGTGCAGTGTTCACACTGGCAATTTGTTTCTAACACAATAGGTAGGTAGCACTCAGATGAAGAGTAAGTTGTGAGATGGGGTCCGGTTGCCTACTTGAAACACATTTTTCCCCCGAGGCACTCTGTCCCTTTCCCTCTTGCTACACAGAAAGCTGCACATCACGTGACTCCTGGGCCACAATTCATTTTGAAAGCCTTATTTAAATTGCTACTTATCCATGTTCTCCAAATGTTGCAAAGTCTTTAGCTCAAGTACAATTCTCATGAGATGCTGCAATAACATTATGAATGTTTGCTTATCAAATGAAAGACTAATTTTGAATCAAGATCCTTTTTATTAAAAAATGGGGACATCAAAGCCCCGACTTCCCATTACTAATCATTTTCAACACCACGCTTTCCATCAGCTCTGCAGGACAGAAAAAATTCTACATCCTTATTTTCATGGGAAGTTTAGTTACCCCTTCACAATTTAGCAATACTGAAGTGTTTCTATTATGATTACCAAGACAAGACACACATGGAAGCCTCTTCCTTTTTCTCCTTTGAGTTGCAGAGCTCCCTTTGATAGATTTGCTGACCAGAAAGGCTCTGCGTGACAAGCACCCATAGTGCCAAGGAGCTGTAGAGTGCACAGCCAGTCAGATCTCACTTGTATATACTAAAACTGCCTCCAGCTCAACTTTGGTAATTTACCTCTACTGATGTGATTTAGATGACTAGTGGCACTGACTCGACCTTTTTTCCACGCAAACAATGTAATTACTCTACAAAATAGAAAATATGTAAATGCTATGATTTAACATTACACAGCAACTCTGCGCTAGGCTACACTACGTCCCAGAAGGTTTTGCCACTAGATCATTATTTACTGATGGGCTGTAGGGTAGCCATAGAACATAACCTCCAAAGGCACCAAGATGAATATTTAATCCAGGGTTTCTGACCATTAATATTTTATTAAAGCCCAACTATTTTCCACCATCCTGAAAATACTATATTCCATTAATGATAATTGTGAATCTCAGTGGACTCAGATTTTAGCAGCTTCTGGATATTACAATGAAATAATCCCTATGCTGTTCATTAACAGCAAAGATGGTGTTATTTGCAGCTTCATTCCCAAATACTTATTTGTTAATAATTTTCTATTAACCCAATCATTACAGGGTAGGACAGATCACATTAGTAATAGTATTACAAAAATTTTTTTTTTTCAAATACCTAAATCAGCACTTAAGCTCCAATTGCCTTGTGGCATGAGAAATAAGGTACAGGTCCTTTCCCTGTTGTGAACTGAGCCAACCCTTTCAAATTATAGCTCTTCACTCATCCAGGTAACATGAACTGATATCAAACCCTGCTTTTTCTGGCTCTGTGCAAAACAATATACATGATGATAGCACCAGCAACAAAGTAATGGGCATCAAATTAAATTTTCTAGATCAAACTCAGTAGAAAAACCTATCCCTGTGCTTTCCTGTGACTAGAAGACTGATCTCCAACGACTTTATTGAATGTATTTCACAGATATTTGATTATCTAAAACAATAAAACAAAGTAAGGCAGATTATTGCCTTGAGAACAGGACATTTCCTTCCCCCTTGATTACAGAGGTACTGGAAACAGAAATCCACTTCTTGCCAGACTGGGATGGAAAGAAAATAGTTAAGCAAATGTTCAGGATCAGTGCACACAGAAAAAAAAAATATTTACCCTTCCTTAAACCATTAAGCTGCAGAAGAAATTTTGACATTCTTTTTAATAGCTCTTCTATGCAGTTTAGAGAGCTGTTTAGTGGTTGTAATGGACTAGCCAAGATGTGCCTATCGAGAGATGCAAACCCAGCTCCACAAGCTGCCTAAGAACTTGAAACCTTTTCTAAGAGAGAGATCTATCAATTGAAACCCCAAGGATTTCGTGTCACATCCTTTAACTCCTTGCAAGAACAGTTTCATTTACAGTTTCATTCACTGGTGTAAATCACAGAGGCATCTAAGCTACATTTGATGAGAAAATGTTTATCATCTCTGGTAGCTTTTGATCTAAAAATATATATTAAAAAAAATTGTTCAATACCTATTTACATTCTTGCTTACCTGTCACTGAGAATATTACTAATGCACAAAAAATGAAACACATTTTTTTTGAAGGCTAAATCTTCAAAACTGTAATGAGTGCAGAAGTTACATAATTGATACACATGTTCATTAACAAGCTTATTTTAGCAGCAGATTTTACCATATAATGCTTTCTCTATAAACAACAGACAGAATTTCTTTCCTTTCCTATGAGAATAATATTATTCAAAACATACCTTCTATAAAATCTATGCATTTCAATATTAACATATTTTTTGCTATTATGTGTTTCTACATACATGTACTTAATTTTTAAATGCAAAATGATCCCCGTGTACTTTTTGCTTTGTACCATATGGTCCATTTATGTGCAAGACCAATCCCCATTCTGAAGTCATATAATAACCCATTTGTCATCACTCTAATGTTTCATAGATGTTGGCAATACTTTGGTTCTAATTCCTTGCTAAATATGTTCATATTTTTATTGCAATTTTAAGCTCCTCTTGACAGTACAGGTGTTCAGGCCTTGATCTAATGCTCACTTCAGCAAATAAAAGCTCTCATCTACCTAAATAAAGTAGGTAAGTCCATCTTCATCATCCTTCAGAGTGCAAACTGTCCTTCCTCACTACAATTCGAGTTTCTGACTGTGTTTCAGCATGTGGATAGTACACATTTTATTTTGGAAACCTTTAACATTAATTTTTGTGAAAATATTTTCACTTTGTAATTAAAGCACTCATATATTTCCTTAGGAAACTAATGTAAATGGAGAAAATCCATTTTCTTAATATTTTCCTTTATATTTTTCTCTGTTAGTCTTGCACTTAATTCCAGCATCAGTAAAAGGAAGATTTTTGTCAGAGAACAAATAAAATATTCCCTTTCCCTTCTCAGTTGCACACACAGAGACACAAAAATAAACTGACAAGTTGCTTCAGAAAGAAACAAGTAGCAGTGTTATTTCCTTTTTTTTTTTTTTTTTTAACCTAAGTACCTCACAGAGGAAAGAGAAGATAGAGGATGATCTGGTTAGTATTCTATCTCATCTCAGGATTCAAAATGTTTTGAGAGCAGTGACTATGACCAGAAGAGCATCAAAAAGTCTGACTGAAAGAGGTAGGTAGAAAATTGATAAAGTACAAAAATAAAACAAACATTCAGGGAGTTTTGTGTACTTTCATCACAAATCTTGCAATACTCAGCACAAAATGATCCTAAACAGCAGTTCTAGTGTAACAGTTGATCAGTTTAATAGATGGTAAGCATTTTGCCCTGTTATGATGAGTGACATACAGGGGCTTTTTATTCCAGATGAGAACTGTATTTTTGACTATTAAAAAGGACTCATACAATTCTCCATGTTTAGACATACTCTCAAATGTGATGGTCTATTTATTATTTAGACAAGGTAGGGAGTTATTAAGGGTTGCATTAAATACTGTCACAGTGCATGTGTGAGCAAAAACATATACAGAGGGTTTGACTGATGAGAGGCAACAAAGGTCTCACATATACCCATGAAGTAGAGAGTTGATAACGGCAAAAATGATCATTAATTAAAGTACAGAACTGAAAGATGTTTATCTTGAATGTCATTAGCTACAAAGCCTGTGTGGGGTGAAGCTGAAGGATATACATGTGAAGAGCTAATGGTCTATGGTTGGCTTCTATAGATCCTGTCCCTGATAAGGATTTCGCTTCTGAAAGATAAGGAGTAGCAAAAGAGATAAATTATTTGATGGCGCACTTCTCAATTTGCCTTCTGACTGGGACTACAGCAGAAAATAAATGGACAAAAGGTATAAAAAAATGGGGGAATCATTTAAATGTTTTCCTATTAAGAGATTTCTTTAAATACTCAGAGCAGTAAGTGCTGTTACTTCCATAAGAGAACACTCAGTTATGTCTTTCATTTTCTGTGCTCTGACTAGAAATGTTACAGATTTGGGATGAAAAATGTTTCCTCCACTGCAAAAACTACAAGATTATCACTTATTTTACTAAGAGTAGGACTTCAATTTTTATATACACGTGAAAATAGTCATGTGCATGTTGTGTGTGTATGTATATAAACAATATATATATATGTGGCTGAATTATGTTTTAGCCTAACATTAATAAATGTACTATTTTGCACTAAAATACCATGATGTACCTTAATACACTCATCTGAAATAGTCTTATTACTCACAAAATTCTTGACATATTGTCCTAAAACTTATATTCTTCTTTATGAATTTTCATCTACTTTTTCAGAATAATTACACAAAACTTTAATAAGTAGTTGTCCAAAGTTTCTACTACTAGGCAGAATAGGGCATAATTGAGAGAAAGAAGAAAGTACTTATTTAAAGAGCTAATTGTTAAAAACAAAGCAAAAAAGTATCCCTTCTGTGTGCTTGTGTCCATTCAAAGATGCCAAAGATCTCCTAAAAAAAGTAAAGAACATGGAATCAACTTTTAGGCAGACTGCAAGCTACTTGATGAATCCAAGTATAATATGATTATTCACTTACATCTGTATCATTCATATATGTGTTAAAATCCTTTTAGGTCAACAAAGCAATCCAAAATAAAACTTTAACTTTTTGTTTGTTTGTTTTCCACTTTTTTCATGTAAAAACAAGATACTGTGTCATGTTTTCCCAAAAGACCTATAAATCCTTTTTTAATAATTTACTTATAGATCTTAAAAAAAGGAAAAGGTTAAAGAGAATGATGATACAAGCAGCCTTTTGTGATGACTGAAATAGTCCCCATGCATCATCTGTAAAAAATGTTAATTTCTAATTCACAGATCTTTGTAGGCAGGAAAATAAGCAAAAAAAACACCTCACATTTGTTCTACCCTGCTGTGGAACACAAGCTAAAATCTAATTACTTTTTTAGGGAAGTTATCTATAGGAATGCTACCAGCTATAGGCAACTTGTCTTAGCACTCCTAGGAAAGACTGTTTAATACACCAAAGAACACAGACACACATGCACACCTCCCAGCCAGAGCAAGGAAAATGCATCCATTCCTTGCTGACAGCTACTGGAGACTTACCAAAAGCAGAGGAGAGAATCATTAAGGTAGCTCCTGCCAGAGAAGTGCTATGAAATGAAAGGCTAGTCCTTGTCAGAATCAGGTAATTAGCATCAAAATAAATACCTGAAGCATTATTCTTTCTCTTTTTAAATCAAAAGTCTTGCACAGTAAAAAAAATCCCAGACAGGCAGAGGTTTCAATGGACCATCCCAGGAACGAGGGATCTTTCATGTTTGCTTCCCCATTTGAAAGCTAAAATATGAAGTCCTAACCAAACCATCCTACACATTTTTATAACAGAAGTTTGGGTACAGAGACATTTTCAAGGAAAACTGAGCATTTTGACCTGGAACTGTGAGATTAACCAAAACAATTCATGAACAAACATGTAAAGATTTTACAGATCTCATATTCAATTCTACATGAACAGCCAGTGATGTTACTGGTGGCATAACTCACCTGTAACAGCTAAAAGCAAAATGAAAGACCAGGTGGTATTTTTCTCCAGACTCACACAAGGCACAGTTCAATTTGATCCGCTGCCCACACTGCGATTCCCTCAGGCCAAGGGCCTTTTCTGTGGTTACACAAATTTCAGCGCAGCTTGACCCTTGGCTCTAATGTGGATTCCCAGCCACCATGAGAAGTTCAGAAAACAGGGGACAACAACTCTCTGACTGCAGGGCTGGAAGAGAGCTGTGGGGGCTGCCAGGTCACGGCACCTTGGCAGCACCACCACGGCAGCCACTCTACTGCCTGGCACATGGGTGGTGCTCCACACCTTATCTTTAGTTTCCTGTGAGGCACGAAGCACCAGTGTTTAATTCAAGACAGAGAGAGAAGGATCCAAGCAGCGAAACACAGCAGTTGGAGGAATTTCTTTATCTTACCTATCACACTGGAGTCAAGAGTTCAGCCACCCATCCCACATGGCATAAACTTTCTACTGCCGTTCACAGAAAGAAGCAGCTGCACAGGTGTTGCCTCCCAATCCTGACTACAGACATACAAGCCAAGCCATAATACAGCTAAAAGGGATGCTTAACATTTGCCAGCTCGGCTATGGAGCACATTATTTGCCCCCCTCTGGTGTTTCCTGAAAATGAAATAGAGTTATGTACCTGCAGATGGATACAAATAGGTGGTTCAGCAAACAAACACTTAGTTTGAAAATGTTCTGTATGTAAAACCTGCACAATCAATTCCTTTCCTACTTATTCAAGGACCACGGAACTGTAATACATTACCAGCCTGTTCTGAGCATAAAAAAATTTGGATTCATGCTGGCAGCAAGTGGCCCTGTGAGGATTTGGGTGTTCCCCCCACAGACACTCTCCTTTTTCTTCTGCTTGATCTAAATCTTATCAATTTCTACCTCCTCAAGTAAAAAGCAGTCCAGCTCTCAAAAGGCTTTTGGTTTGTGAGATTGAGGTGGAGGGAGAATGACAGTCTGTCTGTCTCAAAACCTATTTCTGAATTCATGCATGAGCCCTCATAAAAGATGTAAGAGAATTATGAAGGCAGAGAAATAATGAAATAGGAGTCTTTTTCAAACTGGTCTCACTATCCCACCACGCTCAGATATCTGATATCCATTGTGACACACTTTCTTCCGCATTGATGAATTTTAATTTCTGTTGCTCAAGGGTAACACATCAGGAGCGGCGCGAGTGGTCATTATATCACATACATATTAGGGTCTACCTCTCTTTAAACTAGATGCCTGAATTAATAAGGTCCTTTTCCTGTACTGTGCTGCCATACTGGCAAATACTTTCTGACTGGGTAAAACTAAAGTGTAAAAAAGTGCTTTCCCAGCTGTCTTGTGAAGTCAAGATCAGAGAACAGCATGCAATCTTTTGATATTTCGTGTCGGCATGTGCATTCTCCACAGCTCTCCACATTTCCAATGGAGACCTTGCTCCTTGACAGCCTACAACTTGACAAGGGGGCAGAAAATCTCCTGCCTCCTCCCAAGCACATTCTCCTCAAAAAAAAAAAAAAAAAAAAAAAAAAAAAAAAAAAAAAAAAAAAA
>NW_020955509.1:630567-661888 GCF_003031625.1 Empidonax traillii
CATGTACAAACACTTGGAAATAATGCTTCAGAATTCATATCTGCACTTATTAATGTTTTGACCCCTACAATTTTATCTGTCCTTGCTGTGAAGGCAGAATATAATCAACACTAAATATGGGACCTGGTTTGTTAATACTGTCTTTGAAAGACAGGCTGAAGTGTGGTATTTACCTTTTGCCAAAGACAAAATCTGGACATCTACCAAAACAACATGGCTGACCTACTGACAACAATTTAGGTTTTGTTCTTTACTGTAGAGTAATAACTTTACCATATGCTAAAAATGTTACAGCATAAAGACGTAAAAAATCTGTAAGAGGTTTTTATGAGGAAAAATGTAACAGTATTTCTGTACAATAAACTAGCTTATTATATATCACATTTCCTATCTTTACATCAATGAATCAAAAGGCATTATGGTGCTACAGAGCTGAATGCTGTCTGAACACTATCCCAACAGATGAACTCAAACTTCAGTGCAAAAGAGAAGGATGTACGCCCATTTCATTATGCTGCAGCAATCTCTGTGTGAGTTGTCAAGAGCAAAACTGTCAGTCAACATCACAGAGGTACTCAGAGGACTCATTTGCTTGGGTAAAAGGCTGCCCTGCAGTTTTCTGACGTACCTTTTCAAAATGCAGCTTGGGTGTTGCAGCCCAGCAATAAGTTGGCCACATAGAAGTAGGTTAACTGTGCAGAAGCTGCCAGTAATTTTGCCTTCTAAGTGATCAGTCAATACTGCCTGATAAGATCACATCAGCAACAAGGCCAGCCTTTCAACATGAACCAATTCTATATCTTATTGTTTCCCAGGTAACTGGCTGTGATACCAGGTGAAAGGCTGATGAAGAGCTCAAAACATGAGATAAATGACAGATGCCTGCAAATTTAATTAGCAATCAAAAATCCAGGGACAGCTATTATTTAGTGGAAATATGTAAGTCCTGGCAAGATATCTGTATGTTCTGCTCTCCTGACATAACAGGGGGCATACTGGCAAGGAGAGAGAAGATCCAGTTTCTGATTTCTTCCCCAATATGGAGAAAAACTCTACCCCACCCCCTGGCTTGTTTGCCAGACTGGTCTTTGCTTGAAGCTACCGCTATGTTCCTGTCATCTCGTTCATATGCACACAAACCCACACAAAATCTGCATAGGAAATACCTCCCCAGACCTGTGTCTGGTCCATCAGCAAGCTCAGTGTGTTTACCCAGATACATTTTTTCATTTAGATGAGTCCCATCATCCTTGTAGCTGTGTCATGACTCAGTTTTGGAAGTAAGGAGATAAGGGGAAGAGAGGAAAGAAAGTAAACAACTGTACAGTGAGGAGGGGAAAAAAAATTAAAATCTTGAGAAATCACTTCTAAGAAATAGTTCTTCCAAGGCAAATTAAAGTCCTACATTAGTTAGCACATGCACACCATAATGTAAAATTTGCTCAAAATGCACTGTCAGTTCCCTTGCATAGATAACTTATGGAGTACCTATCAAGGTATATTGTTCTTGAGAAGCAGATAATATTATTTTAAGACATAGCACCCTGACTGATTTTTTTTTTTTCAAGTAAGGTTGGAGAGAAAATACTAATATATTCTTGGTAAAATGCACACTCTTACTTCATGATCCCCAGATTTCTTACAGTTTCTAGAAATTTGAATTACATACCAAATAAAAAAAATTTCTGCACAACAATTTTTTGTTATTAATTCTTTAACAATATCTAACTGTAACAGTGTTATTTTACATGCTTTGAACTTTATTTCTTTTCAGGAAGTAGAAACCAAAAGAAGTAAGTTATGTTTGAATAATGCATTTACACTGCTATTATCTGTGTTCTCCATCTCTCTCAGAACCTGAACTGTTGGCAAGCTTTCTGGAAAGCCAGTTTTGCAGCATGCACCAAATACTACAAAGACAGAGATGCATTAAAATTTGAGGCTGACAGACAGCTGGCTGGATTTAAAGGGATAGTAAGTAGAGTGGTGGTAGCAACTATGTGAACTTTATAGCAGAGAAGTGAGAGTCGTGGGATATCTGGGATCAGATCAGGTTCTGTCAGCCAGAAGATGACATTACACGTTTTAGGCCATCAGGGCTCCCAGTCTGGTAAGGAGACAGAAGATTTAAAAACAGCTCTGTCTAGTGTTAAGGGAGCCCAAAGTAATTTGAGCAGGCAAAAGGATTTGTAAAATTGCATCAGTTTAGGATAAAGTTCAGTCTGCTTTTCCTGCCTAGTTGAGAAATAGGGGAATGCAGTGAGAACACACAAGTTCTTTTTTCTTTGTATCTTTTTAAATTATTCTTACACTGCTTTCAGTTTGCACATACTTAGTATGGATCGACATGCCTATGGCTATTTAGCACCATTCCTGATCTTTGTCACTGTGGCTTTGTTTTTTCCTACTGAATACACCATAAGAAATCAAATAACGATCTCTCTAAAGTCACCCAATGGAAAAAAGTGTACAAGTGTCAAAAATCCTCTTGCAGTGACTGTTATGAAAGTGTACTGAGGAATAGAGTTTTTCATGAGGTCACCTCATTTTCTTTATCATGGAGGCATTGTTACACTAGGTTAGTTGTACTACATCAATAATTTCAATTGTGTTATCAAGGTGTGAACAATTTATTCCCATTCTTACAGATTTACATTTTAGGGAAGAGGTAAATTATATAAAACACGGAAAAAGAAAAGCCAGCTGAATTAATAAAAGAGATTATCACTGCAATATAGTCTCCAAATAATTAATTCTACAACTTCAATATTAGAATTCATTATCTTACATGACCCTCCAAAATTATCTCCACTTTTTGACCCTTAGGGAGACTGAAAAGCCCTTCCTTTCAGTCACATATTTGAGATTTGCTTAGATTTTACATAATTTTTTCTTGGTAACTAGTTATTTAAATTTTAAGTCTGTTACTGATGACTTTAAATAGCACTTTTTAAAATTTCCCTTGCAGAGAGTTTGCGTATGCAGACAAGTTTTTCTCAGATATTTTGCTGTTACTTTAATGATTTCTTGCCAAAAGTAAATTAGAGAACACTTTATTTTCCTTAAGAGCATCATATTTAATATCAGAAAGCAGCAACTAGCAAGTGCAGCGATAACTGTAGGTCTCTATTTCACACAGTCTCACCACTGTTCCTTGCCCCTCCTTCACACTTCAGTTTCTCTGCAGGTAGCATGACTTGACAAAAGTAAAAGAGAAATGCTGAAAGAGTGCTTCTACTTACTCCCCTGTCTAAGGAGTGAAGGAATTACTAAAGAAGTGTCAGAACTCTTCCCAGGAGGGTACTGGAGTTATTGGGAAGCCCAGAGGCTAAACTTAAAAATGACCCAAGCATAAAGGATAGCATTCACTAAGAATGATAGAGATTAAAGACAATGTCAAGTATGATCCTAAACCCAAATATATACTTTTATGCAATTAACACAGAGGCAAGGACATTGTTGATGATTAAAGGTAAGATGGCCAGGGGAAATACCTAATAGTGAACCTGTATCCTGATATAAGAGAAAAATCCCCAAATTAAAGTTGATCAAACAAGGAACAAGGAATGCTCTTAAAGAAAATAATATTAAGAGGAGAAAGACAGCATATAATGTATGCTATAACATATACACGAAAACTGTAGATCTCGTACCTTTTTTAAGAAGGAAAAGAAAATAACATTACACAAGTAAATTTAAGATCATTAGTCTTATCCCAGTTGACCCAAACTTTATCCTTCAAAACTTGTATATAAAAGGCAGACATTTAAGTTAATGGAAGTTTGGTAAACTTGTGCTGAAGGCTGTTGAAAATAGATTGTTCCAGACTAATACAATAATTGTTTTATAAACAAGATAAATTTAATCTAAATTCAAATAAATTACTCTATGTCCAATATAGCACCACAACACAAATCATGAGTTCAGCTGTAAAATAGAGGGTGTAGTACAAGAATTGTAAATTAGTATTAACTAAAGAAAAATAACAGTAATTTGCACTGGACTGAAAGTCGTTCAAGTACTCCTGCAAGGATGAGTCTTGGAACTAATATAATTTGTTAACGCTAAAAATTCTGTGGGAGAAAAATAGAATGGACTTTGTTAATCAGGGGAAATTACCAAAATAAAGTTGGATGTAATGCTGAGTAACTCAAGGAAATGATGAGAGCAGTAAAACTGATGATATTCAGACAAAGTGCAAGATCTTTTATTCGCCAATACAAAGAACGTCTAGTTTTAGATATGAATTATTTGGAAGTGACAAAGGAAGACAGACTTGGGTTTCTTTTTCAGACTGATTGACTGAGCTATTAATTCAGTGTAACTGTGGAAGAAACAAATACAGTCTTGTGGGGTGTCAGCTGATGTATTTCCATTTTATAAAGTATCATTAATGTCATGGTACAAAAGCCCTTGCAAATCAAAACAGCTTAAAACAGTGACATCTACCCTGCCCATAGCACTGAGATAATGAAAACATGCCTCTTAGAAAGCAGAGAACTTAGTCGACTACTATGCTGTCACTTTTCAATGAGTAACAAACTCATTAAAACTAAAGATGATAAGGCAGCATACTCCTCTGCCTGAAGAAATTCCTCACATCAACCGGAGAACAGAAATGATGTCGTTGCTATGAAGAAGTAAAAGCTTCAGCCAACAGAAGGCAACTGGACAAAGTTAGCCCACTGGTCTATTATGTGCCTCGTGTTTAGAGTCTGAAGACAGAATTTCTAACGAAGAACCTCTACCTGAATGGCAATCCATCACAAGCTGACACATCTAATGGTCTAGTGCAAACTGCTGATTCAATGTTTCACCTTGTGTATCTGAAATGAGTCTTCGTTATGTTGCTTTTTTATTGTTATTATCGCTTATTGTACATAAAGCTCTTGCTGCATTTATGAAGACTGCATAGAGGACTACAAGACTATAAATATAAGTTATTTGTTTAGGTTTTGCTTTGTTGTAAGTGTTCCATGTGTAAGCAGATCGCTGCATTTTCACTGCATATTCCATTGTCTGCAGGGGCTGTATGATTTGTTACCTCAAAACTCCAAAGGATTAAGCCCAGCAGCCAGTTAGAATGCTACACCACAGCAAAACAAAACAGGGTTATAATAATCTTCTCAATTAACCTCTGGCACTTAAGGTGCAACATCTTAATATCTCACATTACAGTACACAATAATCTCTTTCAGTTTCTCTATTAAAATACCCTTTGGAAAAGGATACAAGTTTACCACGGCCTGGCAACAGGTGTATTGTTTCTACTTACAAAAGGAAAAAAAAAAAAAAAAGGACAATATTTTCTGATTTTACACAAATGTTTTGAAGCCTTTCTGTACCTGCTGTACCGTGACAGCAGATGTTGTTCAACATCTACTACCGCATGATGGGAAACAACCATATGAACACAATTTCATCATTTGGATTTCCATCACTTTCGATCCTCCCGTGTGTGCATTTCTCAGCAAGTTCTCAGTGTTCAATCCTTTTGCAAAAGCTACCAACCTGAAGAAATCTTTGTCTCAGTCACCATAAGAAAATAAGGAATCAAAGTAGAAAAGTTGGCCAAAGTTGCAGCCACCAGCTTGACTTTCTGTAGGTTCTGTATATTTTTCTGGATCCTCTGTTAGAATCTAGCTGGGATAGGCTGGCATGATGCCACCTGCAGTACCGGGGTACCATTTTTTCAGAAATCAATTAAAACCCCCTTCTGTAACAGGAGCAAGAAGCACAAGCTCAACTTGGAAAGTCCTAACACTGATCTTGTATGATCTCTTCATTTAATTCTGTGTAATTACAACACAGTCTTTCCAAATATCTCTTTTTCTTACCTAATTATAGCACTGAATAGGAAATCTCACAGCAGTCAAGAAACAGACAGGGGAAAAGGAACTGAGGGTTTAATCACCAACCTAAAGGCAAAAACAGTACTTTATGCAGTATGATTTTGAAAGTAGTTCTGCTGATTCCCTGTCAGGGTTAGATACCTGCAGTCAGGCTTATCTAAGGCATAAATCAGTACACTTCAGTAGAGTTACATTGGGAAGAATTTGGTCTGTTTTAAGACATAATTTAAAACTTAAAATTCATCCTGGAGAGATCCAGAGAATTTCAGTTACTATCATTTTATACAGTCTTTTTCAGCGTTTTCTTTAAGACATGAAGGTAATGGTCAGACTTACAAAGACATACAAAAACATCACCATTCTAGATGTAACCTGACAACATGGACATGTACATAGATCTGAGTGTTTCTTGTATGACTTTTTTTCCTCTGACAATGACTCTTAAAATTTTGGAAAATACAGCATTATTTACCAGTCAAATCAGCATACTGACTGCAAAAGTAGTTTGTGTACCATTGTATTTGCACTTTTTAAGTAATCACACTGTTATTTTTCATTTTAATATATCTGACACATCAGATGTGTTATTTGATATGCGGAATATTTTACAAAGTTTGACTGAAGAGGGATGGAGAAGAGAATTTTTTTTTTTTTGGTACTTTGGCATCAGCTTTCATCTTAAGAAAACTGAACATCATGAACTCACAGAGATTTTAAGGAAAAACAAATAAACAACAGGAAAAAAGTTTAATAACACCAACTGGAGACCTTCTGTATGCTTGCTTATTACTCATCAGTGATACACAGTAAATAGTTCAATACTAAAACTACTGTGACGAGTAGAACTCAGACTTTAAGCTTCAGCAAAAAGTAAGGGCATGATCTTAACCTCAGAAATGTCAAAGTGAACATATACTGTGACCAGCTTTGTGATTTGTAAGGGATTGAGATAGCGTGCAGGAAAAATCTTTTGTGCAATTACGTTCTTAAAAAAGTAAATTATCACTTTTTGACTGAAAGAAGTTGGTATTGAGAAGAACTATTCCTAAGTTATCACTACTACAAGTGTTTTTATCCTTTCCTCCTCTTCCTGGCACAGCAAGTGCTACTTATTCTCCATTTGCAGCTGTTGGGCTGCTTCAGTGTCCAGAAAACTGCCTGCAGCCCCCAGAAAAAGTCTTCTTGTTGATGACCAGGCTTGAATTCTCTTCATCTTATTTCCACCAAAAATAAGCAAAAGCCTGCAGCTGAAATTAAGTAAAACCAACTTTACCTGATGACAAGAAGGAAAAGAGACCTGCAGGACAGGGCTAGTCCCCAGTGCACATTACTAAAATCAGTTACAGCATCTGAAGGGAAGGAGGCCTGTAAGCGAAAAAGGCAGATGCACATCTCAGATTTGTTTTCCCCAGTTCTCAAAGGGAGAGAGCTCCTTAACTCCTGGTCACACGTTCCCTCTGACCTCCTCCCAGAAACGTTAATGACAAAGGTGATAACACTCCGTGAATGCCTCGTAACCCAGAACATAACCTCTAGATTTAATTCAGCCATTCCTGCTTCCTTCACTTTCTATCAGTCTTGTTCAAGAGTCATGTTATCTTGGCTTATAACTTTGACCTCTGAAGGCGAGGGGCATGGAGTCAATCAATTCTTCATACTTTAGATCTACGTGAAGGAGTCTATTTCATTGTGTCACTGTATCCACTTCCTGAAGTACTCGCTTTGAATATTGCAAACATGTTTTAGCCTCAAAAGTGCCATGAAAAAAATTGAGCTCTTCCAGCTGTAGTCGTGTTTTTCTCTTCCTAATTTTAGCTGAGGGGGCTGTGGGGGGCTATGTGGGGAGGTGGTGCAGTATGAGGGGTGTGAACCAACAAAAAAAACTCAGGACACATTTAATAGTAAAACACCAGTGTACTGGTATATACAAATAAAGAATTTACTTTTTTCACTTCCAAACTAATGCTATGCTCTCTATTTATTTTCACATTTCACGTTTTATAGGAAGCCATAGGCAACAAGAGAAAGAGGAGAAAAGGACACCTAACAATACGTTTGCTTATCCCTCTTACAAGTCTCTCATTATGAGCAGCCCTTATTTCCACTGTATCTATGGTTATAGGTATGAATTAGTTTAAATATCAAAGTAGGTAATTTAATAGGTAGCCAATTAGATAATCTCCATTACAGCAAAATACTGCTGTTTAATTACCTTGTTAAAAAGCACCACAGTATACACACCCTGAGGATAAAACCTCCTATAAAAGAACTAAAAGATATTTAGCCATCACAGCTGCCAGCTTTCACAGGTATACAAATGTCTTTCTCAGAGAGAATATATAGAGTGCACTTTACTCTTCCTAAAGTCACAGGATTCAAAACTACCTGACACCTGTTCTCTTGTGGCTAAGTGCAAGAGAGTAAATGCTGGCCAAATGTGTATTGAAAGAGAGGAAATCCCTCTTATCCCACTCAAAAACAAGATACTTAACACACTAGCCACCTCTGAGCAGTCTGTAGAGAGTGCAACTTTCTGGACACAGATGCAGCTGTTCCAGTTGCTTCCTTATCTGCATCCTCGCAATATACACATCTGCCTTTCCATCTCCTATATCTTTTAAAGGAGGTTTTAAGTTTTTCTCCTAATTAGGAAAACTATGCAGGAGGATTCACTGACCCTTGGAAGAGCCTGTTAACTCTCAAGCTCAGATTCTGAGGCCTAGAAGCACAATTTATTTCTTGCTATACTTGAAATGTTTCTAAATCCAGAGACAGGAAATACTAAATGCCATCATTACTCTGTAAAGCAAAATGAAGTTTGCTAGGTTTTATGTAGAACTGAACACTCTTGCAAATGCTCCTGTAAATTTACATTACCTTAGTAGCAGAAACAACTTTTCCCACTTGTTAAATACAGTTTTGTGAAGATAGAGACATCATGCAGAAAGAAACCTTCACTACACTATGAACTTCCAAAAGAAAAACCTAGAATCATAGAATATTCTGATTTGGAAGGGACCCACAAGGATCACTGAACCCAGCTTCTGGCCCTGCACAGGACAACTCCCAAAAATCACACCATGTGCCTTCTACGTTGTAATCACATGTACTTCATAAAAGAAATAGCTGACTGAACCACACCAGTAAGGATATTTTTACAACATAACCTGTATGGTAAAATCCATAGTATCCTTATTTTTCAAATACAAAAGGACAAGATTCATAGTGATGATGCTATAAATCTTTAAACACCAATCTAAAATCTTTTCCAGCTACCAAGACAACTACAATTAATAATTCCCAAATGAAAACACCTTACACTGCCCAGGGAAAATTCTCCCAACTAGTTTCAAACAACATAATTTAATGAATTTCATCAAGAAGGGCAATTTAAAGACAGAAAACAAACTCTCCACAAGTTTATTGTACTCTTGCCAAACAGTAATTCATTGGCATGCTGTCTCCACCTAATTTGTATGCAATCAGCAAAACTGCTTGGTGCAACAGACATCATGATCTTTGGCTCCATATAAAATGAGAGATCTTAAAAAGAGAGCTAGGACTCAGGTATCATGTGTAGGATTCAGAGCAAATTTATTTGGTTATCATCATTTTAGCTGTCAAATAGCATCCTGACTTCCTTCATCTGCTTTTCCAAAATGTGTGTCTTGTTTCATCTGTCAGCTCTGCAGTGATTTCTTGAATACTCTAAGCCTTCTACCTATTTAGGCAACTGAATCCCAAGTGGCACCAAGCTCATAACCTACCAACTATCAGCTGAACCTCTAACATGTGTACATTTGATCCAGAGCCAAAAGATGCTAATTAGATTCTCATTTGCAATTAGAGATTATCATCATATATTTTCCAAAGAATGAGAGCATCCCAAACCCTGAACTTTCAAAGATAAAAAATATTAAGCCTGAAAGACCTTAAAAGCTCCATTCTTGGTTTTGTTTTTCAGGAAATAAAATTTTTGCTTCACAGTTTGCTTGAAGACCTACAGTAAATCGGCTCTGTAAATCTCACGAGTCACTGGAAGGAACTGTCTTTGAAACTGAGGCATAGCTCATACCCTACTTAACAATTCTAGGCTATAAACTTGCATCAGGATCTCTCACTACAGATAATCTTTCAGTTGCATGCAACTTCCATGGCACTTTACAAGCTTCACAGTACTGCACAAATTTTACCAAAAAAGGTACATCTGTAGCACCTGATGAGGAAAGAGCCCTTGGCAGAAAACTGCTCGATACAAACATTCTGCTTTCCCACAAGCATATTTTCTTAATCAATCATGACATATGTAATCATTATATAAAAGGCTAAATATGCTTACCCCAGCTTCCCTATAAATGCTGATGTATTGCAACTAAGCCTGACAGAAGTCTAAGAGCATCAAGAAGACTGAAGCAGATGTCTTTTTGGCTTGGCACCAGCTGTGGACAGAGTCAGAGCCACCCACCCAACTGTGGCTCAGAGGTGTGTGACGCTGCTAGGAGTGCCACACAGGCACCAGTGAGGGGAGTCAAGGGAGGGTGGCAGGGCAAGGATGTGCATCTTGTGGTCATGGGAAAACTTACAGCATTTGGGTTGAGAAACAAAATTTATGGATGTGAGAGCTGATCACAAAGGTTCAAACCTAATGTGAGATGTTACACCTCTGTCCTACTATTAATGAAGACCAGAATCAGCAGATAAATGTCAGGCTGGGTTGGTCAGGGCAAGACACAATTTCTGGGCTAAAGTTACCAAAACTTCACCGGAACATCTCTCTGAGAGTTCAAGAGTTTGGAGGAGCAATTTATCTGTGCCCAGTTGTCAGTGTAGCTGCCTGTGATGGTTTTAGTCTAGGCCTTCCTGGTGACCAGTTCGTAACCAAGGAACTAGCCAAGTACCCGGTATTCCATACAATTTTTACGTAAACCAGAGTATAAATAAGTCGGAGATTAGAGACCTCGCTCTCTTCTCTTCCGGCGAGGTTTGGGAACAGTGGGTCCCTGCGTTGGTCTCGCTTATCTAAGGCTGAGGCCTGCAGAGTCCGCTGTCCTACCACGTGGAGGTTTGGAGAGTGCTGGCTGTGACTGCCAATCCTGCTGTTCTAAGGGATGTGGTGAGATCTGTTTTGTTAGTTATTAGTATAGTTTGATCTAGTATACCTGCTCGGTGTCCCTTTTGTTCTCTTTTGTCCCCTTTTTCCCTTTCCCTATCCCTGCGGGGGGTGGACCCCCTTTTTACTGTGTATATAGCATCTTAACTGTATATAACTGTAATTTGCGTAAATATAGATATATTTTTATATAAGCAGCTTGACTTTGGGTTCTTTAATTTTTACAGTTTCTTTTCCTTTAACCAAAGGGAAGAAGGGAGGGGGGGAAGGGGGCTGCTGTCGTAACTTTCAGGCATTTGTCAGGGAGCCAGGTCCAAACCGTCACACTGCCTTCACCCACCTCACTCCAAACAGCAGGGCTTACCTTTCTGCTGACATGGGACTCCCAGTTCTTCCAAAAGCCTCCACTCACAGCCTGGAACACTCGAGTCGCTCCCTGCTCCTGGCCACATTTTGTTTCAATGATTTGTACCCAGGTATCTCCCCAACACAAAGTTAAAACAACCTGCATTCTAGCTTAAGAGATACCTGCATATTGTTCCTTTTAATTATGACTATATCCCACAAAGAAAAAAATGTAGGAGGGGGCATATTTCTCCCTCCTTCACCACCTTATAAGAAATAGAAATGAGTGGTGTTAAGCTACAAAGGCAAGAGATTTTCCTCTGCCTAGCAACTGCTGTTTTCCCCTCACAGCATATGGTCTTGTTTAGTTTTTCTCTCCTAACAGTGAACTAATATACAAGAGGAAGGCCTCTGCCTTTTCACCAAGGGAAAACCAGAAACGCACTTCTAACAAAAGGTAGACACTTATCTTGGTGCCAAGAAAAAGTGTTCATGCCCCATTAAACAGAAGGTAGATTCCTGTCTCTCTGGTTCTTATGTTTGTTGCCTCAGATTGTTAAACAGAGCAAGGGCACTCCTGCTTCCAAGCACCTGCATTTAATTGCAGCTTATTGCATTCCCCACAGGGAGACAAGAACAGCTGCAAGCGAACACTGTACTGATGCAAGAGCAGAAAACATTCTTCTTTTTTTCCTGACCAGGAAATGTGCTCTCTTCTACAAAAAGCACACCACTCTAAAGAGAAATCATTAGGAAGACTTGGTTTTCCTCTGTTTTCTTTCTTTATTCTTGCTCAAACAAGTTAATAAACTGCTATTATATAATAAAAGTTTTTAAAAAATTTATCAAGACTCTATAAAGAATGTATTTAAAACTCATTTTTTAAGAAAAATAATGCTTTTGGCTGAGCAACCTGCTGTTTGTTAATTGAAAGATTTTCCACAATGCCTTGGCAGGTCATCAAGACTTAAATTGTAGTGAATATAATTCAATAAAATCAATGTATAAACTAAGCTTAGGACTATCTTCTAAAGAAAAAAACAAAACCAAAACCTAAAACAAACAAAATAAAAATAAGGATTTCTCCCCTACCTGTATGGTATTCAACTGCTTTTTTACGGAGGGCTGCGTAATGAAACTCCAGGATACCATGTACATTTTTACCTTCATGATGGCTGCATTAAACCCCTTTTTCTTTCCATTTATTTGTCTTCTGAATAAAGTATCTTAAGGATAACACTTAATAGGGTATTATAAAATAATAATCAGAATTTTTTTTCTTGTATTTTTGCTGGATTTTTTTCCCTTACCTCTTTTAGAAACTACCTGGAACGAGGAAGGATGCTGAAAACCTTTCTAATTACGCTGAGCCCCAAACCCACAGCTGGTTAAGCAGCTCCCACTTCAAACCCTGGGTGTTCTCTATCAACTGACAGAACAACCAGCAAATCTTCATGTGACAAGGAGGGCTGTTTGGAAGCCCCTCCCACTTAGGAGAGCAGAGAAAATCCAGAAACCCCCGCACTCTGGTTGGACGAAAGTCAGCAGAAAACAAGATCCAGGGATGAGGAACTAGCCATGCTCATCTCACAGAGAAAACCCAGCAGGAAAGCTTCTTCTTGTACATTAAGTTCCCAGGGCTCCCTTGCCTAACTAGGTCACCTCTACCAAAATCAAATGGAAACAATAATCCTAGGGTTTGGAAGCCCTAGGGCCTCCCAGCATGGTAACAACAGCTCTTTTAGATTGCAAATGTTTTCCAGGTCCCAAGATTTAAAAGAGAAATTTGCTTTCTCTATATCAACCTCTGTACCCAGAGGCAGCACAACAAACACTATAGTCACAGCATCACTCTCTGTCTGGGACTCCTAACACAATAGATCAGAAAAAATAATTGTTTCTTCACATACCACTCTTCTGATTTATTAAATTAAAAAGTGAATATCTTCTCTTTTTTTTTAATCCATAAGTACTAAAGAAATAGAATATTTAACCTCCCACCTGTTTCCCCAAAATAAAAGAAATAAAAATGGAAATGTTTTCCTATGCTCTTTGAAGTTCATTGGATTTAAGCAGACTGTAATATTGAGGTTTAGTTAGTTGCACACACTGCAGGCTTCCTGTTATGTTCCAGCTTCCTTATTTATTTAGACAACTAAAATAGACTTGCTTTTAGTCTAAACTATAGATTAAAACAGTCAAAAAAAGGAGCCAATTTGACATCCTCAGTGGATGATGCCTTTGACAGAATAGGCACAAGCCAAAGCAACATTCTTTCCCTACCTTCTTTATTTGCATCAGCCTTAACTTTGAGATACCTCTTTTGGATTGAAGAGAAGGTCAGCTTTAGCAATCCTTCCAGCCTTTGCCCTAGGAATTTTCAGATGGGAGGAACAGAGTTTCCATTTAGAAGACAGAACACATATAGGTTAAATGAAGGAGAACACAAATACAGCATGCACAGTAATCAAGTCACAAATACTGGGAATTGAGATATCTCAGGGAATCTCCTCTCCTCCTTCCTCCCTTTCTTCTCTACTATTCTCCAGTAAACTGTCTAGCAAAAGAGCTGAGAAGAGGGTGACTGCTGCTTGTGTTCCCTCCTTGGATCCATAATCACCCTGAGCAGAAACCACAAGATTGCCCTAAATAACATGAGAACAGCAACTCTTTCCTGCCTGTTCCCAAGCATCTCAGAAACCACACCAGCTTAGGAAGGTGTATTTCCTTGTCCCTGCAGAGGCACAGTGACAAGCCTGCTCAGCTGCCCAGCTAACCTTGTTGTGTGCCTGTACAGTCTGCCTCAATTTGCTCGGATTTCTGCCTCATGCTCTTTTGCTCCCCAGCTAAAAGAGGAGGCTCCAGAGAACAAGAAGGGCAAGCATGATGGCCCAGATAATTCTCTGCAGTAGGAAAACCTCTTCTAGGGGACTAAAATGAATATAACTCTTCTAAGTTTTTTTCTTTCCTCACAAGAACTTTTTAAGAATTTAGTTGAGAGGTAAGCATCAGTATTTCACTCTCTGGTAACAAGGGAACGTGAATGCTAGATAACATGACCCAGAACTCCAGGAAACGTAGAAAACCTCGGAAAACAGTAAGGAAACTGTAGATGAAAAGTATTGGTTAATACTGGAAGGATATTGTTTAATGCCACTAAGTCTGAATTAAGCTTTAATATTTCCTTCATTTGCTGGACCTGCCTCGTGGTAATTCATTTTCCACCAGACCATGCCTTGGTCTCTCAGTCACCACCAGTGATGACAGGCCTCAGATTGTGACAGATGAAGTTGTTCTCAGCTGCCAAACACAGATTGACATCACATTTGCTTCCTGTATAAATGTCCAAATGTACTTTTTTTTTTTTTTTTTTTTGCCCTTGAAAGATAAGAGATTTTCTAGGTGTTAGAGGGCAATAGCAGGGGTAGGAGCAGTTCCCTCTGAAGCAGCTGGTTCTACACATGTTCACACCTACACTTTTTCTCTACCAAAGTTTCTTAAGTCTCAGTCATTCATTCATTCTTAAAAGTCTGACTTAAGTAATAACTCTCCACATTTATAACAGCAATTTAGAAACTGGAGATATTCTTACATGTAGTCTGAAGAAACTTTGTCTTCAAACTTGAACAAAGATCATTATCACTAGAATTATGGAGTAGGGCACGCACAGGCCCATGGGTTTTTTGTTTTGGAGATTTCCCAAGGAATATAAATAAATAAGAAAAAAACAGAACGCAGCATTCTAATGAGACCTTCTTTTGCTATGAAGTTAACTTCTATTATTAGTACTATAGTATAATAAATCATAAATATATAGATAATATTCTGACATTTCATTTATCTGGCACCAAATATTGTTTTGCTACATATCATGAGTCCTCAGGTAGATGAGATTTTTATGTCACAACTGAAAGCAGTTTAATACCTAGAGAAAAAAAAGATTCAATAGCTGTTCTAAATGCACGTGCAATAAACCATTCAACTGACTAGGTTTATATAATTTAATTATCTGAACATTTAATATTTAATTAGCAATATGGTGCCATCATTTACTCTGTGACTATATCTCATCAGCACCCTCAAAAACAAGCTCTAGAAGAAAATATGACATAGAACTAACAGGATTTCAGACAGGGATATTATCTTAATTATCACAACCAAGAGCAAGGATCCTTACCTGCTACACTAGCTCCAAACTAGAATATTCTCAGAGTTCGGAGGGGCATATAAGTAACACCATTGTATGAACATCTTATTTTGTAATTATCTACATAATGAAAATTGGAAAAGAATGCTACCAATTCCATTCATCACATTTGTGTTTATAATTGAAAGGTGACACTTTACACCTCTTCTGCTTACTTTCTATTTGCCACATTATTTTTCACCTCGTCAAGTCAGATTCTACGAATTACACTACAATGATTACACACATTGACAATTTAAAATAATTATTCATAAATCATCCTTTCTGCTGTTGGGCAACTAGTTAGTCCCTTTTGCTTCCAACTTCTTCCTAGTACCCAAGGCTCAGGTGTCTAAACTCTTGAGATCACCTGAGGCTAAGAAAATGGACATTTATTTGGCACTCAAGCAGTACATTCTATTAATGTATGTTGGGGGCAGAAACTCTATGCCTGTGACTTTTTTTTAGCCTGAACTAAATGAATTTCTCTATATGCACACATTATTAAAGTACAACATTTAGAATAATCCAAGATCTAATTGCCTGTACACCAAATGGAGCTTTTATTGCTCTCTGTAATAGGAAATCTAGATAACTATTTTTGTTTGTTTGTATGCCTGCCAATATAGAAGCTGACATAATTCAATCTTCCAGATTCAAAGCAAGCAAGATGATTAAATTACTTGCATATTATTATATCTTGAAAGAAACTCCCTCTCTTGAAATATCATTAAATCTGAGGGGGTTTGTTTGCTTGTTTTTGAGAATATTGACTTGAAACAGAAAACTGTTAACAAAAATCTGCAATCTACATAAAAGCAGGGAAATACATAATATATATCTAATACACAGAAACAATGAATGGCAAGTCAGGGAGAGAGTGACAGATTTCTTGGCTACTAAAGAGGACAAAGGAAAAGAAGTATATGCATGTAGGCTTTTTCTGACAGACGTATATAGAACCTTATTAAAAATACATAAATTTTAAAAATGTTTCATGTTATTAGTCAACATATGTGTCAGAATTTCAGGCATTGTTCTAGGCTTATTTAAATGTTTTTCTGATTGTCCTGCATTTTAAGGTTTTCCTAGAGTTAGTCACATCACACAATTACTAATTCCTGCATATCCTGCAAACATGAACAGCTAAAACACGTGTTACTGTCTCTTAAGAATTTTTTGATTAAAAGCAAGGAAAACAAACACCCTGTGTACATCGACATTCACAGCAGAACTGAATTCAGATTTCTCTATGCAGTTTCACAGGGAGTCTTGACCAAGCATGAATGATAACCCTGCTCTCTCAGACTGTCCCAAATCTAACATGTGAAAAAATGAAAATTCTAATTATCAGCTGAAACTAAAGAAATATTTCACATGCTGTTTTTCAACTAAGGACTGTAAACTACTTTGCCTCTCATCTCCTCCTGTGTCTTCCCACCCTACTTTACTTCTCTTTTTGGAGATCCTTTTCCTAGTCCTGGATTCTGGTAGACTGACATTCACAAAGCAACTGCCCACTTATAGATCCTCCTGATGCCTGTAACACCAGCAGACCAGCTGACACGTAAAAATAATCCAAAAGTACATAATACTACTTTTTGGATATCTATCAATCATGCCATCGATATTCAAGCCTGAAAACAATGAGGAATTTACCTAAATGGAGGTGACATAAACCTAGCAGAGATGCTTACATGTTCTCTTACTTCAGTTAATAGGAATAACTTGACCTTCTAAATACGAAACAAATGAAACTATTTTCAGGGAGAACCATCAAATTTGTCTGGCTCTACTGGAAACATTCAATAGAAAAAAAACTGTAAAAAAGAGAATCCTCTACAAACAAAGGAAACTCATCATTAGTTTCTCTCCATAGCCAGAAGCTGAGGAGCACAAAGGAGCCTGGAGAATCCACAGAGTGTTTAACGTACATCCTTAACGGTGTTATTACACCCTAATATAATATATTTTTAGATAAGAATAACTCTTCCTTCTTGCAGAGTCAGGGCACTCAGTTTACATGCTGGCTGAACTTTGCTTACCTTTCATTTATTATCAGCAAAACATAGAATACTTTAAAGAAGATTCAGTTCTTTCCTTCTTGCCCACCCAGTCATTAATTTACAGAAGCCATTATTTTTTCACAGAGATCTGTGTATTTTTCCAGAATATATATCAGTAGTACTGTGCCAAGGTACAGAGTTGTAGGAGGCAAATCTAAAGAGACTAAAGCAAATCCATACTCTTCTTCCCTCCTAATCTTCACAGAACCTAATTTACACAACCCTTGGTTTATACACCTATGCTTTTTATTGAGTGTATGTTCATAAAGCTTCCTTATTTTACAATCATAGGATCATAGAATGGTTTGGGTTGGAAGGGACCTTAAAAACTATCTAGTTCCAATTCCCATGCCATGGGCAGGGACATCATCCACTCGACCAAGTTGCTCAAAAGCCCCCGTCAACCAAGCTAATTTTCATTTTAAAAATACAGTACAATGTTAATAAAATCTTTTAGTTTGTGAATAGCAAATTCAACACTCAAGAAAGACAACTTAAAACTCCTTAGAACTCAAAACTTTAGGCTAACTTTGTAAATATTAGTATAAAAGAAAACAAAAACCAGGTGCAAATCCAATGACCACTACATTAAATTCACCAAACTGTCTTTCCCTGAAGATGAGTACTTTTGCTGATGTTTCACAGGTACTTTTCACAGGCATGCAGATTCAGTTTTACAAATAAACCATCCTCCAGCAGCCTCAACTTGAGGCTGTCTTTTCAAAAGCTAAAGGGCAGTATTTCAGATTTCCTCAACAGAAGTAAGACAGTGATTAGCAACAATCTTCATTAATACAGTTGCTGAAATATGCTGGTTTTAGCTGCAAGAAGTTACTGCATCATGTGCCTTACATAAATTCATTGGCATTTTCCCTTTTCTTCATATTGACTGCAGTCTGTCTGCTTTCTCTTTCCTTTTTCTTCCCTGCCTTTTCCATCTGTTGGCTCTTTTATCTCCATCTAACTAATGAAGATTTCCCCACTTCATTTCAAAAGTTTCAGCTATGACAGTTGTGCACGTTCATATCAGCCACTTATTATTTGTACCTATTCTGACTTAACTTTGTTATGCAAGGACTTGGAACTAGAAATAGTCAGGAATTTATTTCATAATATGGGCCTCTCTTAAAAATTATTCTCATCACTTCAGAAAAATTAATGGATTAACATGAGGTTCAGATAAAATTAATTTTCAAATAGACATGATATTGTTTAGTTGTGTTTCTATTAAATTAGTTATTAAATTAGTTTCCTAAACCCATTAGGCTATTCAGAATGTTTGGATTTATTATACCAATTATATATTTAAACTAAGATTAAAGCAACACATGAGTTGCTCATACTTATTAAATATTGCTTGCCCTAGAGGTCAGTCCATAGGGGTTCCCTCATGTGTTAGTTTAAATAAAGACATCAGCTGTATCTGTAGGGCCAGTTTTGACAAGTCTGTACAAAAGAACTAGCTAAAACATATGCACATATGAGGAAATTTAATAAATTATATTTAGGAAATACATTGTGCTACCTCTGTTATGGGTAAACTACATCGCTTTTAGTGTGCAGGAAGAAGGGATGCTAAAATGTCTTATTTATTAAAGAAGATTAGCTATATTATTTTTATCTAACAGTAAAATAAAAAAACACATTTATCTTTAGAAACAGAACTAACCCATATGTATTCTCTACACACACATAATTAAGACAATACCAAATTTAGGTAATCTCAGGCACATCTGGCCATTTGCAATAGAGTTCTTCCTTTTTTTACCAAGAGTACTTTTTATGTGAAAAGATTTAAAATCAGACTGCAAATACAATCTATCATATAATTCATTCGCATATTCCATATGGTTTGAGAATAACATCAGAACATCTATCTCTTTCATAAAGGTCCTTCACATTTTATGTCTTCCCTCTCTTTTTATATTTTAGTATATCAAATCTTAGTGATTGGTTACTTTGTTCTCAGTCCCACAGGGCCTGTTATCTGTAATTAAATATAAGCCTCCTTGATATTAGTAGTCCGCTGATGGATTGTTGCTTACCTACCAGGCAGCACTTAGAGAAATGGAAGTCCTTGAAAGCAAACAGCATCAGAGCATAAATCAGCTAGAATGAAGACAGGAGTGAATATAGATTTTTGTGGTAAGAACGCTCAGGAGATTGTTCTTCGAAGTCCACAGATTGGAGATTACATCCATATTGATTTATCGTCAGACATTTATTGATCATTGGCTAAATGACTGTACAGATAAACATATGTATCTTTCTACTTCTGCCACTAAACCTCCCCCTACTGACTATGCAAAACGAAAAGCATAACCCTCTCAAACCTAAAATGCTGATTAAATGCTGCATGAAAGTATGTGCAGTACAATGGATCTGAAACAGAACACAAAACCCCATCTCATCTACTACTCCCATAAGGACTAAGAAAAACCCAACTAAAAATATTCCAGATCTATTTTCAAGCCTGTAAGTAAATGCTTCTATGACTACCCCTGCGATTCTTAAATACCTTTACTACCATTCTTGTAACATCACATAGAAATTAAAAAAAAAAAAAAAAAAAAAAAAAAAAAAAAAAAAAAAAAAGGAAGAAACACCCACAAATTTGCAGCTAATTCCAGTACTTCCAATTTTCAAACTACAAGGCATTGGTATGAAGAATTAATATCATAGATGAGAGACAGCCTGATGGGTAGGAGCTGTCAGCAAACTCCTAAAATTATTTTCAGTTAGTCTTATCAATTCACACTCTGTGGTATCATAAAATAGATCCTATATTCTATGGAGCCGAGAGGCAGTTTACTGTAGTGTATTACAGAATTTTTTTTTTTTTTAGTTAAGGTCAGAGTTTTTCAGATATTTTTTCAGAAACGCTTTTTTTGCATGCATGTTGCACTTGGAAATATAAAATGCAAATGCAATCACACCACAGATCTATTTTCACAGCACATGTAAATCTAACATTTCAGATACCAGTCTCCAACTTAGTGAAACTTATTCTTCAGTGTAGTCTGCCATTTACAACACATTGACTTGGTGAAATCCCTATAATGTTACGCTCACTTCATTCCTGTACTTACTCAAGAGCAACCAAAGCACCGGCAAAGTTAATAACCATTACCAGAGTATAAGCTTGCATAAGCCAAAATGAAGCAGAGAAGGAATATGTAAAGAAAGAACCAGTTAAACACAAAGATAAAACAAACAATCATGCAGTGACCTGCCAGTCTAGTTTTAATGAGAATTTCAGTTTTGCTATGGACAGCAGCAAAGGTTTTCACGTGTTAATAAACAGAGGTTCACCTGAGCTCAGTCTTTGCTAATCAACTCTTTCCCATTCAAAACAGAAAATTAAACACAGCTACTTAACTCTCCATTCATGCCCCATTAGTGTCCTCCTCATCAGCAGTAAAACATTTGGTGAGGAGAAAGATCTCCTCAGATCTCCTCAGTTGCAGAAGCCTTGCAGCTTCGAGGCACCTCATTCCTTTCCAAAGTTCATTTCTAGGAATGCCTGGATGTAATTGTTCCATCTTCAGAAAAAAGACAGAAAAAAACCATTAGAAATATTTTCTACTTCATGCACAGTCTCACTCACAAGGAGTTGCTTCTTATATTCCATGGTAATTTTTCCCAGATCATTGAGGAAGTCCTTTGAAACCTGTTGCTGAAAGAAGATCCCCTTCAATTCTTCGAGCCCTCTGGTCTCCTGATCTTTCTCCCTCTAGCTGCTGCAGTCTGTAATTAGTCCCAGCTGAACAGGTAGTTAATCTGCTTTAACAGTCAGAATCACATGGGGCATATACATTTCATTGCAGAGCATGGACCAATATTTACAGATTAAAAGGAGTTTTCTATTATCTCCTATTATATTGTCTTCTGAATCCATACAAAGAAGATCAGATTGGAGTTTCAGAGACACGAAAAGTATTCACTGCATTTTATTATATAGGTATAAATTAAGAAAATACCTGTGTTTATTATTACTTCAAAATTCAAGTTAACATACATTAGAGCTTTTCCACTAGAGAAATAAATAATTCACTGTGAAGATAAATTTCTTGTTTGCAAATAGCAAATATTGGTTTTGTAGAAAATGGTGTAAGAAGTCAAAGGTTAGAATTCATTGCCAGAAAGAAGACTTTAAATTAAAAAGTGTTAAGTCAAAGGAATTGTGCTGAGTTGGAACTCTGAAAATGTACCTAGTGATATTTAAGGTTAACTTAATGTATAATACGCCACTAGAATGAAAATGCCCAGATAACTATATTAGCTTTTACAGAACTGCAGAAAATGAAATACTGAAAAATAACGAGCACTTTGGAACACAAAATCCTATTGCTTATATTTTATGGAAGGAAAAAAAAAAAGAAAACTAATGAGACTGTATAAAACTATATTTTCATTTCATGGTTATAGCTTCAGTGAAATGTCTAAACTAAAACAAATTTTGTTCATTATTGTTTATTATTTATGTTGTTATGAGAAACCAACAACAAAGTTGGCTTATAAGTGTTAATGCAAATTACTCTTACCACATCCATACTATTAGAAGTGTGGACAATTCATAATGAATAATGTGATTTTTGTTCATATTTACTTCACTACCACCTTGAGGCTATAGCATATACCAATTTGAAAGGAAAAAGGAGAAGGAAAAGAAAAAGGAGAGATGCAGTCCTGCGGGAGGAAAGAGAAATGTAGATGGCAGGCACTCCCTGGCTAAGGATTACCAGGCTATACTTAATCATACACCTTACCCTTCTTTTCCCATTGTCCATAAGAGCAGGTACATATTTTGGTTGTCCCCTGCTGTCCCCATTCCCAGCAATTCTCATGCTGGTGATACCCACTCTCTGCAGAAGCAGAAAGAGTAAAACACTCAAATGCCTTGGAAAGCAATGCTCTGCCATCACCTAGGATAGATGAGACCTGTTTTTTGGTGGCAGGTACACAGACTTCCTTCATTGACAGCTTCAAATACCACCATTACTCAGAGGCATCTGAATTAATATCTCTAGACTGATGCTGTGAGTCCACACAGTGCTCACGTGGGTCAATATGGCACAGCACTGACTTGGCCACATCTGCCTACTCTACAGTGTACCAAGACTCACATGCCCATGTGAGCTGCTGCTAAAAAAAAAAAAAAAAAGAAAACAAAACAAAAACCTCACTTCTATTTTCATTGTTGCTATTGAGATTCACAGAGAATAACACAACACCACACGTGGCATGAAAACAAGTTTGATGAAAATACTAATTGGCAGCCATGTGTCCCTAGTTCTGCTCGTGATTTTGCAGCTGACCTGCATCGTGAGACTAGATGAATAATTTTTATTGTGACTTTGTGCCTTTGTTTACCTATCTAACAGAAAACTTGCTTTTAGTTTGAAAGCTCTTGGAGATGGATGTGAGAATAGCAAAACGTATACACTGAGAGCAAAAAACCTGAAGCATGAAGCCGGGCACAAAAGGCCACAGTCTGATGAATGCCTTCCTGAATAAGATCTTGATATAATTTCTTCATCACTCTAAATAACTGTAATAAAAATAATGTCATTCTTCTACAGAACATTACATTTGGTACTGTAATTTCTGTGAAGATCTGAATAGAATCATGACAATTCTAGCTTTGACAAAATAAGGCTAATAACTACCAATCAATCAATTCTGCTCAGATTTTTCGATCAAAAAAAAAACCCAAACAAACCAACAAACCAACAAAAACCCCCCAAAAAAACTACAGACATACGTCACAAAAGGGTACAAATACTAGGAAGTGGCATTATTAAGCCAAAAAGATTTTGTTGTGAAGGCCTTGTAAGCCCAATATAATGGCTACACCTGAAAATGTATTTCATAGTGGGGAAAATGTTTATGTTCTAAGCACTGTTCCACTCTTTTGCAGTCAGGTTTATACCCTACGTGCTGCCATGTGGATAAGTAGTTTTCTCAATGTTAATTTCTTAGTCTCCCTTCTTATTTGAATAACAGCTGGGAATGCTGGCATATTACAAACTGCCAATCTCTTCAGAAGCTGCAGTTACAACCATTAAGTAAACATCAGTTATTAAAATTAAGTCTTCAGCATGCTGAGAAGCCTGCATTTTTATCTCAGATTACAAGTAAATGTGTTAAAAATGAGGATGATGTGCTCCTTTCCTGCCTATTCCTCCTGCTAACTGTAAAATGCTCTGTTTACAGTAGCTCAAGCTATACATCCCATTGTGATGATATGAACAGTTTGTTGTGACAAAGAAATACATCTGGACACAGGAAGGCTTTTTGAATGATATCTTCTCCATGGTACTAACATTCTACATGATTTACATTGCAATAATGTTTTATATAAATACCCATAAAGCAGGAATAGCAGTGGGATGTGATTGAAACATAGTAAAGACATAGCAAAACAAGGAGCAAAGCCAAGTTTAGGTGGACAAACTACAGAAGGACATATCTAAATCAGGTAAAGGAAAAAGTGATTGGGATATGATTCTCCATCATTAGAGAAGGAAATGTTAGTAATATAGCTATAATCAGTCAAGGGGCACCGAGTGAATGGTTCGCCAGTCTCATTTGTTCAACAAGGAGAGCAATCTTTGAATAAAACAAATCTGCAAGAAAACTGTTATAATCACCAAGTTTTGGTTTCTACCCTCCAACATCAGAGAGAGGGGTTATGTTCCCACGTTTCTTCCCCATACATTGAAAGGTTGGGCCAAGGATCACATTAAAGGCTTAGAAAACACTATTGAGGGTAGTTCTTTGCCTGTTTCTGCGCAGTATTTTATACATATATATATATAAAAATATAGCACTATAATATATATAGCAGTATTTTATATATATTTATGGAACATATACAAAGAGGATATATTCGGTGGTAAAGTTAAGACACATTTGCAGCCTAATAAAACCACAGCCCTATTTTTCTACCTGTCTTATATGATGTGCTTCAAAAACTGCCAAGCCTTCCTTGCCTAGCATTTGTGCTTCAAAGCACTGCCCAAAGTAACTGAAAAATAAGCAACTGGGTTGTAGGTTTGACTTAACACAACTTGATTTATCTATTTGCTTTCTCTTCTGTATTCCTTTTATTTTTATACTTTTTTTTTCTCTCCCAACACACATACAAAGTGAATCTGATGCCTGGTATATGTGGTACAGCTGAAAGTCCTGTTGTGCCTCCAGAAAACCTTGTTGATCAATACCAATTCTATGTAACTTACTGTGCATTCTTTGATCCTTCTCAACTAGTTATTAAAAAACCATGTCCTTGTGTTAGTCATCTACACATAGCACTGCTGGGCTTGAATTCTCCAATAGTGATACAGGCACAGATAGCGTCAGAAGGAAAACATAATTCCATCTGGACAAATAACATTGATTGACAGAGTTATTTTTAAGAACACTTATCACTAAGGTTTTTATGTGTAAAATGAGATAACAGATCTTTTCATATTTTTTGGAGACTGAGAAACACTCTCCAAGTCCAAGGAGACTATGTTTCACCAAGCAGTTCTGGACTGATATATTTGCACTGTGATTATTGACAATATTTTGTAATTTTGTCAGCTATGCATTACAGGGTATATACGAAAAAGAATCACATGATGGATTATCAGTAAAAGTATAAATATTATATTTATCCTGAGAGTTTTCAATAGATCTGTTTGCTAACACATTCAGACTGGAAGCAGAAAACATTAAGGATGAACTAAAAGCTCTTTTCATATTTTACTGATCAAACACAGAGTGAATGAGAATCTGACCCTGCAAGTGCTTCACAACAAGTGAAAGAAGCCCCATTAACACCAGCCACATTTCTACACAGCACACCAGATGCTGTCAATCAGAAAGTCCTAAAGAAGCAGAATACATAATTTCCATTTTAACTTTTTTTCTGTACTTCCTTCGAGTAAGAAATCATTCTCAGGTGGGTAAGGTGAATTTTAGTTTTCCACTTAACAGCATATCAGCATCTAAAGTGAGGGTAATGGGTCCTGTTATGATTGCAACATTTATTTGAAGAATAATGTAATTCTAATTGGTTACCAACTAAATATCAGTCATCTAAAGCTTACATTTTGATAAAATTTTCAACCAACCAGAGAAATCCTGCCAAAACTAAAAAATTCCTTTATTTAAAAGACCTTATGTTCCACACAGAGTCAGAAAAGCAATAGAAACAAACTGCAGTTAAACTATTGTGTGACTGGGTTTCCTGATCAGTTAGGAAGGAACCTAAATCTTATGTGTCTTTCTTAGTCACCCATCATTCCTACCTTCCACTGAATGAATACAAAAATATATTTGTTTCTATACATTAAGTCTGTTGAACTGAACAGCCTGCTAAAAATCAGCATTTAAAGAAGAGAAATTTGAGGAGAACCTGAATAACTGTATCACACTGAAGAATTAGGTGCAGAATATATCTATGTTGGTTCATCAGATATACTATGAATCACTTATGAAAGGAGCCTTCACATTGCTGCAAGGATATTTTCTATGATACATTCACCAGCTCTGTCTGACTTAGTTTTTCGAAATGTTTCTACTTATATGAAGAAAGTACATGAAATCACTGTAGATATTGTTGTGTATTTTTAATTTTCTATGGGTTATAAAATGCACACTTAGGACTAAACGCAAATCGTTTCCTCTTCAGTGTTGCTGAACAAGATATCAGATTCCTAATGAGGAATAAACAGAACATCAGTTTGTTATGCATCTTATTCATGAGTACATCCAGAAAGGATGAATAGATGACTGACTGTAATAAGGAATAGCTAATGATACACAGCACAGTAGACATTTTCATTATACATCACTTCTCTCCAGTTACCAAAAGTATGGATTAGCAATGATGCTGGGAAAAGGAACACACCTGACATTTTGGTGCTTCATTCAGCTCATACAAATGAGCTAATTTTCAATAGATTGTTGCAAGCTCAACAGAACTTCCTGAACATTATATTTTTCAAATCAGAGGTACAGGGAGCAAAATTATAGATTCCTCTCTTTTGCATTTAGTTGAAAAAAATAAAAAGCAGCGAAAAAAAAATATGTATGTATCATTCAAATGAGTGAAATATGATGAAGAAAGGGAAAAGACAACAACCATAAGCAACATTTTCACTGTAAATGACTCATTCATGTTTCTGCTTTTTGCTTCTAACAGTCTTAAGAAAGGCCCTGGCACAGAAACACTTTCAGCACAGTGGAAAACCCACTGAAGTGGGTTTGTTGGTTTGTTTGTTTTTAACCTATGTAATGTAAAACATGCTTACATAAAGTGAGGGATCAAGGCTCATGTTTCCAACAGAGAGGTATTTTTATAACAAAATTAGATTGAGGTTTAGTGTATGTTTATAAAGTACCATGACCACAAGAGGACTTACTCCTTTTCTAACCTTGAAAAGAAGCTGCATCTCAGCTACACTGATTGTTCTAATATAGTGACTTGAGTATTCCTAAATAGGAATGTTAAAGACAAACTGCTTGTGCTAAATATCCAAAAGGACTCCTTAACCATGTACCTCTACCCCATTCTACGTGCCCTCGGGTCAAATATAATCATTGTCAAATGCCCCCTATGAAGCCCAGGGCCATGTAATCTTTTCTTTCCCAACCTTTGCAAAACTGCTTTATAGTCTCTCATAGGAGACTGAAATTAGTCTACTGGGAAAAGGAGAAATATCTGGGGTCAGAATACACTTTCTGCACAAAACATGTTGTATAACTATGTGAGAAGTACTTCAAAAGGGGGAGAGTGTCTTTTCTTCCTCTCTCTTATTGCTATAACCAGAGCTTGAATGTTTAATTATTCCATATGTTTCTGAGAGGTATTTTATTCAAACAGATTCTCAAGGAAATACTTGTAAATGGAAATCTTATGACAGAGAAAAAATTAGAGAAATTTTGTGTTTCCAGTCAGAATCAAAGGTTTTGTTCCTGTAGAATACTAAAATATAATATAAATAAGCTGTTTCAGCCTTCTTATGTAAGTAGGAATTGTTCATGCACCTAACAGAAAAATATACCTATTCAGATACCACAAAAAATTTGTTAGAATAATAATTCAATATCAAGCTGTTAAAAATTATTTCATGTGGTGTTCTAAATGAAAAATAATGTGGATACCTTATTCTAATAATCCTTTACTTTGAGAAATACACTTCCTCCGTGGACCTAAGAAGCAGGAAAAAAAGAACATAAAAGTTTTGGAGTAAAGCTCTTACACAGAGCTAGAAACACTTCTGAGGATGATGCATTTTCTTGGTATTTTGGAATGACTAATTAGAAAGCTGCATAGAGAAGGCTTCTGTAGAAGAAGAGACCAAACATCAGATTTGCCTATCTCCAAACTGACGATGAACTGAGATTTGCCAAAATTTAGAATCTCTGAGCAGTGGTATTGATGTCTCATTAATTCTGTTTTACTGCATAATGATGCTTTGGGATTAGCAAATACGGTTTGTCATGCAACTTTAAAAATATACAAACCTGTACAGCTTTATTTTCTGTTCTAGCCTCTTTCTCTTTTCTCTACATGTAATGCCTTTGAGAACAAAACTCTGTTAATGTTCTATTACATTTTTAATGAAGAATAATAAACTGTTAAATCACACATCAATCATTTTACTGCATCCTTAATGTAATGAATTAGTAAACTCTTTGACAATTCTGCTCTTACTCTGCAAGGAAAAGTTGCCAAAACATGGTTGATGAAGCAAAAAGGTGCAATTCACATACTAGAATACATCTACTCGCTTGTGATCACTGTCTGGCTACTAAATCAAGACTAACAGTTCATTGTGTCAGGAATATACAACCATAACCCCATAACAGACATAAAAAACCCAGGGAAATATCATAGATACCACATCAGAGACGGTGCTGTCAGGTGTACTTTGAAACAATCAAAATTTTCCTAAATATGCCTGTATAGGTCATTTTCAGGTTTTTTTCTAAATGTACATATTTCCCAGTAATCAATGAAAGGAGAATCCAAAACCAGAACATGAGATCCAGCCTTTTTGGAAAGTGAGGACCTTGAATCCATCTCTCTCATGAACATTACGAACTAGAGCCTTGAAATTAAGCTCTTTAGAAAGACATAAACATTAGCATTAATCTAAATCTCGACCATAAGCCTGCAAGCTACTTTTCAAAGCTCAGTTCTCTGATCTCAGCTGCCTAAAAAACTGATTTAAGAAGTGTCAAACACAGCAATCTGAAAATCAAAGCAGGTAAGAATGCTCTCTATGTCTGAAAGGCAGACCTGACAAAACCAGCATGAGAACAGAAGTTCCCTTTGGGGTGAAGTTCACCTTGGGCTACTACCCAAAGTTAGCTGAAATCTTCAAGAGGGATTCATAGACACAATGCTGCTAAAGACAGATATTAGAGACATTACTGTTCTTTCTTACTGAACTCTTGGATAAAAGTCTAGGCATTTGCTAATAGTGCTTATACACTGATTCCAATCAACCATATCAGCAGGCATCTGCTTTTTCACAGTAAGAAGTCTTTGCTATTTTTTAAGGTTCTTAAGGTCACAAGTAATTTTTTGAGTTCTCCTCAGTGGAAGATTGCTGCTAATGGAGCTAACTCTAATAAAATCAGAACTGCATTTAGTGACAGTGAACTTCTCAACAGAAATGCCTCCTGACCTAGTAAGAAAGTACAGTCATACATGAATATCTAACATTTAAACCTCAAGGTCCTCATGGTAGCAGCTAGTCCAGGCTTTGGCAAAAGAGAGCAGTGTCAAACTTCTCCACGTCAGCCCAAGGGACATGAACTGCTGCTTTGCAGAGAAGTAAGGTTCCAACTTTCCCAGGCTTGAAATGAAGACTAGTTCTTTGAGAAAGAGAGTCTATTTTTCCATCAATCTAGCAGATGTTTTTGCTAGAAATGAAATGCATGAGAACTAACCTCAGTTTCAGAGACATCTTTACAGTCAGGAGTAGTCAAGTGCTGCGAAAGTCACCCATCCTTGTCAAGAGGAAGAGACCTTGCAATGCAAGTAGACACAAGAAAAGATCAGAAAAAGAGGGTCCACAGGTTGCTTCATGTAGGATCTCAAATCAGCTGGACTGTCAGATCAGTTGAGATTTGACCTTCTTCAAACAATTTTCTTGCATAATCTAAGAGTAATAATAATTAACATATTAGAGTTTTTTCCATCAGACAATCTGCCCAGATATATATCATTAGGTATAAATTGTCAAAGGAGAGGGAAAAGAAAATTGATCATTTTTTTCTCTTGCAACATTTTCATAAGGCAATAAAGCTCTGCTATTAAAAAACCTGCATAGTTTAACAAGAAACAGAGAATCATCATGGACATGCTTTATGCACAACAGCTTCTCCATAGAGCTAAGGTCATCTAAGCCAGTCTGTGAGTGTGTAGTTCTGTTTCTGTCACAAACTAGTAAAGATACAGCTCATGAGGTAAGAGAAAGCAGAGTGCTTTCCCCTCAAAAAATGGAGCAAGTGATAAAAGGCACAGTAAACCTGGTATGCAAATAGCAGCACGATCTGTAGGAAGAGCATCACTGTCAGGAAAAGCTGTGATTCAGAGCCTTGACCCAGAACAATTTTGCAGCCTAAACGAGGAAAATTTAGTGAGTCCATTGCATAGCGTCACCTTCACTGTTGAAATATTGTAGCTGTTTCAATTTATGGCAGGTTCTTAACATATTAATCCAACTCTTTTCTCTACCTCCTCCTCCTCAATCCTGACTACAAAGTCAGATACTATCCCAAAGATGGAGATGGCTCTGGGTCTGCAGCTCAACTCCCACTGAGGTCACCAGTCAGCACTTTGCAACCTGACAAGAAAAGGAACCTGCCCAGGAGCTCTGCAACAGAGATATGGTTGGATTTAGTAGTCTGCAGTCCTTTTTGATGATTTATATGGTCAGTGGGCTGATACGACACATTGTCATTCCATTTGTACGGCCTGTGCAAACTACTTGGGAGTTGTTGGCAGATATTCATCCCTCAAATGTAACGTATAGAAAGGTAACAACTTTGGAAGGGTTGTCCTTACATCAGCTTTGCAAAGTATGGCACCAACAGCCAACACATGTACATCTTTGGCCACCATCATACATGTAAGGGCTGTTTCAGAACTGAGTCCACTGAAAGCCCATCAGGCCCCTCACTAGACGTGACCAGATCATGGGTCACACATACATCGCACTGTATTTGTATACTTGATCCATTATTCAGTATTTCTTCTCTAATTTTATGCATGTAGCTGCAAGGGCTCTTGAACACTAGATAAATCTTAATCTTGTGCCTGACTAAAGAGAAAAGGCAAAAAGAGATTATACATTATGTTTTCTAGTTTTCCAATCTGCTTACCAGATTCTTCTTTTTTAACACATGAAAGTAGCAAGAGTATATTGGGTCAACTAGCTTATAATTAATTATTGATTAGATATTACAGCCATATGCTGAGATTCATTTGGAAACCAAAGTGCTTCCTTGGTGCTTATGTTAGCATTTATTAAATATGCATTATTAATCTGAATTATGTTGTGTTCAAATGTAAGCCCTTAGAGCAAAGATAATGATCACAGCATTAGTATTAGTAAAATAGAATTGATTTTCCAACTTCACCAAATTAGCTAAAAGATGGGATAGGCTGCAGGTATTGAAGAATGAATGCTACTAGAAGAAGTTGGCATACTTAGGTTTTCTATGTACCCAAATAAAATAAATAAAAAACCAA
>NW_020955509.1:662321-697210 GCF_003031625.1 Empidonax traillii
CCCTTAGAGCAAAGATAATGATCACAGCATTAGTATTAGTAAAATAGAATTGATTTTCCAACTTCACCAAATTAGCTAAAAGATGGGATAGGCTGCAGGTATTGAAGAATGAATGCTACTAGAAGAAGTTGGCATACTTAGGTTTTCTATGTACCCAAATAAAATAAATAAAAAACCAACCCAAAACTTAATTTATTCCCCTAAATAGTGTAGGCATAAACAAGATCTAGAGGTCTTTAAAAAAATAATTAAGAAACCCTATTCATACATCATGGTTCACACATTTTTATTCTACGATGAGGCCCTGCAACATAAAAAAAAGTAATTAATTTTAGTTTTCCATATGCAGCTATTCCACAGGAAGCTAATAAAATTTCAATGAAGTAAATGGTTGGGTATTTCACGTTATATTTTGAAATAAATTATTTTCTTTTTCTTGTCACTAAATATATTTATGTAGGAAAGAAACAAGGACGATTAATTAAATGAGATATATAACAATATTTATGATAGTTGTTTGGGCACATCTTGAAATCTGACCATGAAATTCACAACTTAGTAACAAACTTAAAGGAAATAAAGCAAGAAACCAAAAACTGACCCGGTGGTGTAAAGGATCAATGTTAGGTATTACATTACAGCATTATAGGGATAATTTCACTCATTTGACAGCACTTTCATCTAATGACTAGTTTACTGTTTCTCTATAGCCAAAACATTCTATGATTTGCATTGAGAGCTTGCACATTTATATTCATATTGTTTTCACTCAGCAAAAAGAATTCGAAAAGAAATGTACTGACATGGTTATAAACTTCACAAAAATTTGTAGGGTACTGGGTGGGAGATACAGGATTTGAAAACACCCCTCTGTCTTCTTTTTTCTTTGTAATACTTCAAAAACATGGTTAAAAGCAGGGAAGAAAGAGGAAGTAGATACATTACTTCATAATTATGCAGTGTGCAGTTTTTCTGACAAGACTGTGCAAGACTTGGAAGGGATAGGGAGTTCAAGAGCAGGCTTTTGCCTCACAACTTAAAATACCAGCATAGCTAAAATCAGCTGAAGATTATTTCACTTTTTTTGTTGCTGTTGTGGGATTTTGGTTTTGGCCACAGACAGAGGTTAGAGTTTCATTTATACTATGGCTACTAAACCTGAAATATAAAGGGAATATTGGGACAGAGGAGAAGGTGGATACTTGGAGCTAAGTCGTTCGTTACACCTACTAACCTACTTACCACTTTGCATGAATAAAATATTGACGCAAAACAACAGCAAAAAAAGAAAATCACTTTTGGGTATACTTGCTTTTAGAATTCAAATAAGGACAAGAGCATAATACTGTTTTGATGTTTGCTTGCACTAAGGGAAAAAAGGAATAATAAACTGAGTGCAGCAGGTTTAAGACATGTTTGTATGAACACATGCCCACACGCACAAATTACAAATAAAGAGCAAACCAGGGAAAGAAAACATCTTTTGCTATTACAGTTAACACTGTTTTTATAGTCATCGCTCATTTTATGCCTGTACTGTGCTTTTGTTGTTTGACTCTCCCTTTGCTATGATTACTTTTAAGCTCAGGTATATTTACTTTCTATTTCTACTCAAAAAGTTGATAGGAATTAATTTAAAATTGTGCTAGTCAAAAAAAAAAAAGAAGAGAAATATTATTAAAAATAAGAGCTTGATGCAGTGTATGCTCAAAAAATAAATTAAATGCATTTTGATCTTTAAGGTGCAAGTCAGTTTATGAAAATGTTTTCTCCTATTTGTATCCAAAAGTATTGACAGGCATTAAATTAAATACTGAAGAGTTTACCTATTGTTCTGCAAATAAAATACAACACAACATTCAGCAAACAAGGAAGCAAATAAAGAATCTGAAATATAAAAATAGAAAATTTGTGTCGTAGGCTGCACACTGTTAGTTCACGTTTTTGAAATTCAGTCAAATTATTTTACAGCTAAAAACACCTACATACTTACAATTATTTTATCACGCATCATGAAGGCCTAATTTCTGATTTAAAGCTAATACAACAGTATACAACAAATGATTAAACTTCTTCTCCTCTATTATTGTTTAAGTGACAAACACATTTAACTTAAATAAAGTAGTTACTATTGTTCCCATTTTAACATATCAGGATGTGGATTTCATTCTTATATTTTTAACATACCTGCAGTTTAACATGTTTCAGCAAAGAAAATGCACACATTTGATTTCACAAGTTTGGTGCATATGCAATGAACAGTTTGAGGAGCAAAATTTGAAGCAAAATTATCTTTCATGGCGAAAAAAGACTTTATAAGCTTTCTCACACCAACCTCCACAAGAAGGAGCATAATAATACTCCGAACAAATTTCATATAGGCCCATGTGCGGTCTGAAATGTTTGTAGACTGTATCAACAATTGACCCCAAGAGGTTCCCCGTGTGTACATATGCTCTGCCATACCACTATAGTTTAAAAAGGCACACACAAATGTTCTGTGTTGTTTCTCTTGAGAAGTTAATCCAGTAGTACCTGCTTACCAGTTTAGCAATACTGATGTTGAATCATAGAGTAGTGGCAAAAGGGAGAAAATGCTGAGTGACGAGAGACTTGAGGCAAGAACCTGCTCCAAAATGCTGTTCAGTCATTTGGTGATTTATCCTCAGATACCCAACCAGCATTGGAATGACTATTGGGAGCAAGCATGCTGGAAGTTGTACCTTATCTGGTATAAAGATTCTCAGTATTATTGAGGTTAATAGAACATGTGGGAATCTACTCCCAGGTCTTTGATAAAGGTTGGATGAAAGGCAGGATTTCCATTCTCAAGAAAAACCCATTTTTCATTCTGATTTACAAAAGAAATTCAGTATTTCCTATAAAATGAAAACCCTTCCAAAGTCCACCTACTGGAAGAAGGAAAAAGAAAATAAATTAAAGAAATAAATAAAAAGATGGAAAAGTTGTTGATGGGTTAGATGGCTAAATGTATTGCACACTTGAAGGTGGTTATACACAACTAATTTGGGAAAGGCAACCTTTCTTGAACGTATCCAGTCCACAAGAGATGTACATACTCTTTTTATTAGTAGAAACAATAATGAGAGCTGGGTATCGCCTTGTTTGAAGCTTTCTCTGAGGCATTTTGTTCAGATCTCAGTTCAGACTGACTCCAGTCCCACGGGTCTGCATAAAAACTAACCTCCACCTACCTCTGCTATCTCCCTTCTCCTTTCCATCCTCTCCTTCATACACATTCCACCTCAGAGCTGTTGTGCTTAGAGGTACAGCCAAGCCCACAAGAGATTAATTTAATTTAACACTGCTAACTGACTAAAATGTTATATTTTTTTCCCATGCTTTGCTTTTAAAAAGTAGGGAGAACAAATATATTTGATTTACAGTTTCCTGTGGTCAATTGTTAACTGGGGTCCTAACTATCGATCAAGTATTAAATTTGGAGATAATGAGGGAATGTTTTGTGATATTTTTTCATTTCTGTCACTCATCATGATTATTTAAATTCAATTACAGACTAAATGAATTGGTGCAGTCCTCATGCCCTTACTAAGGCGATGGATCACTGATAGACCATGTGCAGGCTTTGCAACCTCCAGATGCTGAAACGAGAGAAAAACAGTGGCTTAAATTCTAGTCATTATATCCCTGAACAAAGTCTGTCAGCTTCCCCTTTTGGAATCTGAGTTTAATTTCCAAGACAGTATGACCCACTTATTTCAGACCACACTTACTCAATACCTAGGTCCCATAATGAGTGAATTTATTGTAGCAATTCATTATTAATAGATATACACTTAGGACAGGGATGCATTCTAACAAAAATAAAAAGAGACTATATGGGAACTGTGCCTTGAAACACATAAACAAGTAAGCTGAAAATTTAAAATTGCCCAGAATAGAAAAGTTCATTTCTCCAAGCTAAGCTTAGCAGCTTAAACATTTTTTATGTACTTTGTGAAAATAAAATTAGGTACCTAAAGAGTGAGCACTCTTGGAAATAAAATGAAGATATAAAAAAAAAAAAAAGGTAAGACAGGAAGTGGTACAACTAATAAAAGTGGTATTGTTCTGTCTGTCCTTGAATTTGGGTTTCTTGCCTTACAGTAAATATAATATGTACTCAGATGTGCCCGGGCAGATGGAGCTCGTTAACCCGTAAGGCAATCCATCTACGTCCTGAGGACCTCACTGCCACCGTCCAAGCTCGCTTGGCCCCAGCAGATGAACCTCAGGATTAAAGGGTGGGCTCAGTTCTGCGCACACTGTGTCTCACCTAAAAAATCCAATGCGCAGACTGGAAGGTGGAAAGACCTTCCCCGGTTCTTCGTTCGCGAAGACTGGCCATTACATTACTTACTCAGATGTACTGGTCAACAGTTGTACAGTATCTTCTCAGGTCAATCTAGAGAATATTTGGGCATTCAGGATGCCCATTTGTGTATTGTGGAATATCAATAAAACTAAATAAAGTTATATATAGTGCTAGAAAAATTATGATAATTATTACAGTATACATTTGAAAATCAAGCAAGTGGTGCTTAGGTAAGTGAGCTAAAGATCTCTATTGAAATGTAGCTGAAGGTATTTTACTTTGCAACAAAGAAGAACTGAATAAATATCAATTTTTAAATATTTTAAAATATTGAATAGAGATGGTAGTTCTCTGTCATTACAGCTCCTTAAGAAGCACCATACAAACATCTTTTTGGGAACACATTATATGTTCTGTCAGATTCCCTACAGTTCCATTGATTTCTGTTAATATTTCTGTTCATATTTCTGTACTATATATATATATATATCATATAATGCTCCTCAGACAAAAAATTCATTATAAGAATGAGTGGTTAAACTTTGGTTTTCCAGTATAAGAACATTTAACTTAGAGTCTTCTAGAAACTTCAACACAGCTCTTCTGATACAGCTTTAAGAAAAACCTTCACAGGGTCCTCATGAAATTCCTTCCGTATATAAATGAATTGTGTCTTGTTAAGCTACCTTAGTCTTGCCTCTCCCAGAAACTAATTTTATTTTCATTTATAATTCCAGGTAAAGAAATCTGACTTACAGTAACACGTATTTAGGTGTAAACACCAAAGCAAAAAGTTTGACAAATACAGCCACACAAATTCATCCAGAAAAGATACAGGACAGTGTCAGTGCTTACTAGAAAACAGTCTCCTGAGAGATCTGAGAGCTCTTTGCTCCTGCCTGAGCTAACCCTGTAGATGGAGGCATGAGGGATCAGAGAGCCATGGATCGGGTGACAAGACTTGCTGCTAGCCAAGTAAAAATGATGAATGAAAACACAAGAAAAAGCAACAATTAACATTTTGCATACTGAATTTTGGAGATGAGCTATTATTAGGTGTACAAAGTTGACCCAACCAATGCTTCAAATTCTGCCAGTAATAACAAAAAGAGCTTATGATGGGGATGCCCAGTTCACCACAGCTTACCAGAACCCCTTTGGTAACACGTAAATAAAGTGTGCAGATTTGGAAAGGTCCAGAAAGTCCCAGTCAAAGTTCATTCTATGTCTCAAACTTTGAGGAGAAATATTAAAATCCCTGCAACCAGTGAGTGAATTGCTCATCATCTAGGTACAATACATGGTTCACTAACTGACTTATCATTCTGAGAAGGAAATCCATTTTTAGGCTGTAAATTACTGAGCTGGAACTTGTATGCTAGTAGCTTTTAATGCACTTTGTTTCAGGAATGCTGACAAAAAAAAAAAAAAGAAAGAAAGAAATCCAGGGTGATGCATCTTCTTTTACTGTAAAATACGTGTTACAATTTAGAAATATTGATGAAAAGTGAAAATCAATTTCTTCTGTTGTACCTTTGTGCAGAGACCATTTGCAAGGTGATAGGATGCAATTCCGATCTCTCTTACATTTTGTAGCACCTACGGAAAACCAAAATGGTCAAAGGGGAAAACAAAACAAAACAAACAAACAAACAAAAAACACAAACAAAAACAGAAATTTAAAGATATTTTCTTCCGGTGCCGCTCTACACATCTCTAGCAAGAAATCTGGCATATTCTTCTTATGTGGTGCCAGATCCATCATCCACTCAAGTGAAGGTATAGGCTATTACTTGCTTCAGTAGAAGTTGGAACAAAGCTCCAAACTGTAATTGTCAGGGTCTTTCTTGCTTTGTGATATCAAATATCAGCAAGCATTAAACAGATACAGCTTTTTGAAGGCATTTTTACGGTACGGACATAATAAAAAATTACAGAGCACTCACTGAACAGTGCAACGTTGCCCCACAGCTGCATGTTGTGGTAAACCTACCTTTCATGACAGAACATTCTTCAGAAGATCTTTAAGAGTACTGGATATTTAATGCCAAAGCATTCACAAAAATATTCACAGAAGTATATTGTGGCTAGATGTAAAAAGGGCCTGATATCAGTGAATGAATAGATGGTGATTTCTAATCTAATATTATGTATTGTAAGAAACAGAAAATTTTTTGAAAACAAAACTTTTTCTTTGCCTCTTTTCAATTGGGTTAAATCCAACAGTCTGTTTACTTTGGATGTACTTAGTTTGATTGTTTTCAGAAAATTCAAAATATTTCATGACTGTTTTCAAGATGGAATATTTCAACTTTCCACTTTAAAGTTGCAAAAAATATCCTAAAATATTAGAGATGGAATAGAAGAGGTTGAAACCCACACATGCCTCATCTGCCTTTGATAATTTTTCAGCTTTACACAGGAAGCCACCAAAAATAATAAAAACCTCAACCAATTTCCCTTCCTTGTTTTTGTCTGTTTATTTTTCATCTCACAAACTAAAGCTGTCTTTCTTGTCTGCTTTAAAGTTATACTTATGTAGAGAAAAAAAACCAGTGTTTAATTCAGACATCTTTAAATGTAAATACCACAGTATTTCACAGTTGCAGCTGCATTTGGTGTCTGTCACCTCAATGATTCACATCAATGACGAGTAAAAACAGGTGGCTTGACCTCATAGGGCTGAAATTATTTCACCCACAAAATATTGGCAAAAATGCCAGAAAGTCCACCATGACTCCGCAGATTAGACTGATTGCTGGGCTCTCATCTCTAATCATCACCAGCATGTCTCTGCTGACAAATCTAGATGCCTTCACTCAGCCAGTTCCATCTCTTCTCAAAGGTGTGTATTTTTTTTTTTTTTTATAGTTTACGTACCCAGGATTACAGATTTTTGTTTGATGTTTGTTTATCTTCAGGCAGCAGCAAGCACAGCTGGACTCCCACGCTGATCTACAGATTGCAGATACATTTTTGTTTGTTTACAGAATAAGGAGGAAAGACATGAAGATTTTCTCAGCACTTTTGTTCACCTGAACATGCAAGAGTGTAAGCTGCTATATGAGATCTCGCAGCTTAAGTTATCACTTTAGAGATCAGCAGCTATAGTCTTGTGTTTTATTAGCTTTTTTTCTGTTCGTAACCACTTCTTGTCACTCCTTTCATTGCTCTCCTGCAAGTGCTTTCTAATACCCAGAAGGACATTTTTTATGCAACAATTAAAATATATCCAAAATACGCCTCTCTTACCAGCACCTTCCTTCCAAAGGCATAACATTCTAAACCTCAGACCCCAAAAACGTATTTTAAAACTTCTGTGTTATGTAACAATCACACAAAGGATAAGATCACTAGAACTCTGCTTCTTCCAGTTAGATTACAAAATATGAAAATAAATGCACTGAAGTTGTTCTTGCAAAAAGTCTTTTTGAAGACTTTCAGTGAATATTTCAATATATGCCCCAGAATCAAGGAGACAGGTTGATTACAGCACTACCCCACCAGTCTTTGGCTCCCCAGGCTACTTTACATTCTGAGGTCACAACAGCATACAACAAATCCCATGAAAAGGGCTTCCTCAGAGGAGAGTCTCTGTGTATATTTGGGGGCAGAGGAAGGAAGATGCAGCAGGAGAAAGAATAGTTTTCCCATCTCTCAACACAATATTGACCACATTTACTATTTCCAAGTGTGACAGGACCCAAACCCGAGGAAAATATCTCTTAAACAGAGTTCTATGATATGACAATTGGAAGAAAAAAACCAGCAAATTAAGGAAAGACCCAGAAGCTGTCATACAGCTACATTCAAAATGCTTTTTAATAAAGAATCTAAAAAAGGGAAACAGTATCTTAAAAGATGCTTAGATCTTGAACTATTTATTTTGCTTCTCTTACTCCCTCTCTCATATTTATTGTGCTTTGCTTCAGTTTGTCTGATTTATTGTCCCATTTGGACAATAAAACAGGGTCGTTGGTTTGAAGTGTTTTCATTATTATTTTGTTTTATTGTTGCATTTACCCCCACAAGCCTAATTAACTCCTGCCTTGTTGGAAAGCTGGCTGCATGTACAAAGTGGGTTACAAACACTTTAATAATCACTCAGTGGCTGCATGTGGTACTCATTCAAAATGCTTACTTATATAATAGATGTGCATGCTTTGATAGCACAGAATAACATAATACAATAACAGCCAAAAGATTACTCAGAAAAGCTATTAAAACATCCCATTTTTATTCCTATTTATAACTATTTAGCTCACATATAATATTTAACTGTGCTCACTTTACACTAATCATGGATACCAAATAGTCTTTGCTCAGATGATCTGCACCAAAGAAGTTACAGAGCTCCAGATTCAAAAACAGATTCCTCGTTATGATTCCTCAAAGTAGGAGTGAGTGGGCTCAGGAACAGAGACAAAAGGGGGAAAATATTAAGAATCAAAAGCAAAGAGTGGAATTTATTTACTGGAAGGATGCTTGAATTGTAGTGTTGGAAGATCACAAAGTCAGAGCTAAATGGAGGCCTTTAAATTTCGAGGAATTTAAATAGGAGAGAGGTATCTCTTATAACACTTTTTTGTTGCTATAGCTATGTCATTCAGGAACAATAAAGCTCTACAAAGAAATTATAAAATTAATAAAACCATGCTTACAACATCAGATTCATAAAAGCTTCTTAAAATGCATAATAGCTCTGACTTTGCTTCTGTGGTTTCAATTTGATTACGTACTTCAGATTGACACTAGAGAAGATTACAGTAATGCTTCCAAGCACAGAAAGACATTATCCCTAAGAGCAATTATTTTAAGATTCATGATTGTGGCTATATTCTTTTGATACAGCTGTATGAAAAAATGCAATTATTAGATAATCTTAAATTAGAAAATCTTAACTTTTAATAACAAAATAAAACACCGCATTGCAGTGAATAATGTCTATAATTTATAGAGTTAATTTATAAACTTGGGTAAACTGTAACTACAAGGTAGGTCATGAACTCCCTTCCTCAGATGTAGATCTTCTCTGATTAAGTAAATAAGCTGAGTTAAAATTCAGGCATTAAGCCTGAGAACGAGGCAGCACTGCCCAGTACATGCTGTGCGTGGTGCAACTAATGTGTTTTTCAATATCGTGGGTCACAAATGAACTAAATTCCATGTCCCTCTGCTCTCTTTTTATTACTTTAAATCATATTACGCCATTGATTTTTAAAACAGAACTCACCACAGAATCCAATAGGACTCTGCTTGGAAATCAATGGTATGATCTGGCCTTCGGTATTCCATTACTCAGCAGCACAGTCAGACTGAAAAGGTTAAAAAAGGCAAAAACAACACCAGCAGCTGGGCTTCAAACAGACAAAAAAAAAAAAAAAAAAAAAAAAAAATTATCTTCTTTTACCCAATGATTTCTGCAAGTAAAAGGTGAAGTGGGTTTGCTCCTTCCTCTCCAAAGGAGCATGGTTTGAGTAAGGAGAAACTCAGCATCCACACAGCCTGCAGGCACTGCTGCATCCCCATGCCTCAAGCACAACCCTCTGAAACAAGGGTCAGCTTTCTATCACCCCACCTCTGCCCCTTCACCTGGACATTCAGAGATGCCACAGGCCAGCCCCTGCTAGTTTCTATGCAAAAAATAAACATAGAGACACACACACAGACACAAAATATCTCTTTTGTACTTAGCACTTCTGTAGCCATAAGCTTGCACAAAACTGAGAAATACTTAGGACCCAGAAGATTAGGAAATTCTTAAATATGTGGCATTGATTAGAGAAGCAACAGTAACGAAGTCAGCTTTCAACCACTTCAGACACAGATCATGGATGGCAAGGGATATTTTCAGTTTATTCACTTTTACAATGCAGGTTTGCAAACTTCAGTAAAAGAGTCTGAAGAAAATGCTTACAAGTGTTGCTCATTTATAAGAACAAGACAACACAAATAATACAGTTTTGCTGTAATGGTCATAAATTGCAGACTAGACATGAATCTAGCAGAATCCAATTTTTTTAATGGCTCAAGTGGGGTAATTTATATTCTAAGGGGGCAAAAGATACATAGTGTACTACCTTAATATCTCAGACCACCTTTAAACATGGCCAAGCTCATTTCCTTCCTAGTAAATTGTCCAAACCCCATCACATCACTCTTGCTCTCCCATCATCCATATAACTGCAGCTCAGAAAGACATTAATTTGTGCAGAACAGATCACAGTTAAAATATGAAATTCAATGAAAATAAAACTTGTGTACAATCTTTTATAAAAGTAGAAGAAATTTTGGGAGGAGGAGGGGAATAGATGTTGAAGAGTATATATCATGAGGGAAAAAACCACAAATGCATCAGTCTAAACTAATACCCTTGTATGGTTCATCTCTGATTAGATCAAGTTTCTTTTTAATATTAGGTGCTTAGTAACAGAAAAGAATTTGTAATAAGACTTCTCACAGATGAAGCATCCGCTCTTTCCATTCAGGAAGAAACATTTTCTTTTACCCAGCACACATTTTAATTGCCTAAGATGCAATTTCCCTTATGAATAATTTGAATACATCTGACTTTTTGACTAAGCAAATTTTCTTCACAACTCAAATGATGTGTGCACTGTAAAATATGGAAAACCATGTGGCAGGGCAGCAGAAGCAAAGTGATGAAGTATAGCATTAATTTTAATGTCATTTAAGAAGTCACCAAGGTTCATATTCTGTCAGTGACACGTGCCTCTGACCAGATGTGTAGCCTACATTTTAGTTCACAGCCATAGACTGTTCCACCACAAAGCCCTGTTCACATCATCCTACTTCACGTCAGCTTTGTCATTACAGACCCTCTGTCACCAGCTCAGAAGGGCTCTGAAAAAAAACAAAAGATCCTCTGCAAAGTGGAGTTTGGCTACAAAGCTTTGTCTCTCCTTCAGAGAATTTATTGCTGTCTTTCCTTCATTTACAGCCCTCGTGGGGCCTTGCGCTTCCAACTTAACATATGAATAACTTATTGAAGTTATAACTAACTGAAGTGTGAAAGCAAGCTTTAGCACTAAAAGAACTAAAATAATTCTATTTTCTTTTGACTGAAACATTCTAAACCAGAAAAAAAAAATTTAAAAATATCTAAAGAAGCATAGTCTTATCTAGTGTAAGTTGCAGGTGTGACTTCTCAATAAATTATGCAAGAGACTTTGATATCATCTGAGAGTTATAGATAACCTATAATAACTAAAAGTTTGATCACCATCTTCCATTAACAGAATCAAGTTGTAGACAAACGGCTGTTTCAATGATACCACAGGGCCAAAACAGGGCTAATAAAGCAGCACTGTTGATATTGTCAGTGTATATAATTTGGAAATGCATTATCTGATCCTAAAAATGCACTCGATGAATACTTCATGGGAGCCTTAGGAGCTGCCTGGTCTAGTAAATAACTTGAAATACTGATTACCCTTTCTTTGGAAAGGGGTTTTGTTATTTATTTTAATGTTGGAATTATTTCACTAAGAGGAACTTTGTTTTATAAAGATTGCATTGGGAAAATTTGTCTCCTAAGGGAAATAAGTTAGTTACTTTTGTACCAACATAAACTACCTCAGCTGATGAGTAACCACTAACCATAACTTAATATAATTTCAAATTATTTGCGTTTTCACTTGCCTGTAGCAGCTAAGCCATCTGTTACACCTTTTTTTTCCCATTTTTTTATTATCTTTAAAAATAGCAAAAGCAAAAACTCTTTATCTAGGCCTCTTCAGTGGTAAAGCAGCGTTCAGCTAAAATGTACCACTGAGTAGGAGAAAAAAAAAAAAAAACAAACACCAAATTTAGCAGTTTCTGATGCCTCTTCCAATTGCCTGATAGAAGATTTTAGCTCACTGGACCAGATACATAAACAAACTAAATTCTGGCAAATGAACATATATTCCATGAAGCTGATCTTCCACATGTTTTATAACAGTCAGCTTTTTTTTTTTTTAATCAGATACATGAAAAATCAACTGAACCTGCTAAAATCTTATATTAAACTCCATTTTATAACAATAACCTATAATTACTGTACTCTTCAGTACAAAAAAATATCTCAGTGTAGGGGCCAGTCCTGTTTAGCATCTTTATTGATGACCTGGATGAGGGGATATTGAGTGTGCCCTCAGCAAGTTTGGAGATGGCACCAAGTTGAGCGGGAATGTTGATCTGCTTGAGGGTAGGAAGGGACTCAGCAGTGCTGGGTTAATGGTTGGACTTGATCATCTTAAAGGTCTTTTCCAACCTAAATGATTCTATGATTGAGTTGTGGGATTTCAAAGAAATCCACATTAAAACTTGGAAAATGTTCCGCCTCTGGAGAATTGCACTAATTAATTCATTAGTGATGAAATGTATTAGTGATGAAAAATGTCTATGTATTTAGGTCTATCTTCTGATTAGGGAAATCTTCTCTGGGTGTTGGAGAGCCAACTATTCCCAGAAATTAATACATAAAAGCATCTCTCTGCAAGGAAGAAGTTTAGCAAAACTCTGAGGGAGAAAAATTAAATGAATTCCTAAACTGTTTCTTAGCGTAGACAATTTTCAATATTTAATGGGCACATACACATTGAAAAGAGGACATAACATCTTTTTCCTTTTTTTTTTGTCCTTTAAAATTGTAGTGATAAGGTATTTTTGATTTATTTTTACTAAAGACTTTAAAAAACAACATGTACCATCTTGCAATCTATAAGTACATATGTAATGTAATGGCCAGTCTCTTCGCGAACAAAGAACCGGGGAAGGTCTTTCCACCTTCCAGCCTGCGCATTGGATTTTTTAGGTGAGACACAGTGTGCGCGGAACTGAGCCCACCCTTTAATCCTGAGGTTCGTCTGCCGGGGCCAAGCACGCTTGGACGGTGGCAGCAAGGTCCTCAGGACGTAGATGGATTGTCTTAAGGGCTAACGAGCTCCATCTGCCCGGGGAGGGGCCCCGACCGGGAATCGAACCTGGGTCTCTGCAGTGACAGTGCAGTGTCTTTTCCCCTAGACCACCGGGGGCTCCCCCATAAGTACATATATTTAGAAAAAAAAAAAAAATATTCCAGTTCTACCACTGGAAAAAAACAACGGCTAAATATTAATAGTTGTATTAACATTTAGGGTGTGTCCATGGTCAGAGAACACCCATGGAAAATGTGGGAAATAACTTTAATTCAGTGGTTTTTAACCTTTTACAGTTTCAGTGCCCCAACAAACTTCTGTTAAAAGAACAGATTCAGGTAAAAGCAATACAGGGAAATCTCTCTATACCCAGCACCAATCTGACTTGAGGGAATGTGGGGTGGTGTGAAAATCATCAGAAAACACTAGGGGAAAAAAAACCTTCAGATCAGACACCTGAAAACATATCCCTAGGAAACAGATCCTGTACTGAGAAATTCAAGTCCAAGCCCTGTTATTTTAGCAGCCAGGTTGCACAGAGCAACAGCAGCCTCCACAGATGTCACAAGCCTCTCAGCCCAGGCCAAATCCTTCAGTCCTCAATGCTATGTCTGAGAGGCTTGAGATAGACCCAACATCCAGGGCTCCTAAAGCCGTAACACTCTGACAATTTCCTGGAGATGCAAGATCACACATAATAGTTTATGGCAGGCTGAGCAGCTTGTTTGCCTTCCTTAATAAGATACAGTAAGTATAATTTACCTTTATCACCTCATAAATCCCAAGGAAATCTCACTGAATTCTCCAAGGGGAAAGCTCTTCACTAACATAAAATATATCACACTTGTACTTATTCAGGACTATCTTATTCTTTTCTCCTTTAGAGAACAAACTGACTCCTCCATCTTAGAGCTGGTAGATACCACTCGGTATGTGTACGTCCCTTTGAAAATTAGATTAGTAAATGGGACTCTCCAGTCACTAAAGTGCTATTCAAGCATTGTTTCTTGTATTTCTTTGTTTCTTTATGTCATTTTTATCACTGAAGAGCAATTTATGGCCTGCCACCCTGGTTGACTTGCAGTGTTACAGTGGAAGCTTGCACAATACATGGCTTGGTTTGGTTTTGAAACCAGCTCAGTAAAGGCTGATGACACATCTCACTTTTGTTCTGGAACTAGATCTACTTGAAAACAAAATTATACAAGGGAAAACAGCTATAGAATTTCAAAGCACCAGCAAAGAGGAAGGAATACTTTTGTCTGAATCATAGGTTGGTTTTAAACCAGCCTGCTATTAAAGGAAAATGAAATTTGTTGCAGCCAGGGACACGGATAGAGTGTGGAGAGGCTAATCAAAAGAAACAGATATTTTATGCAGTGTACACTTCTGACTGGTCTTTTTTTCTCTATGGTTTTTAAGATGGAAACGAACCTCTTTTAACCCTTCTGGGTGCTCCCAGCCAGACCTACAGAAGGATAAACCATGCTCCTGATAACATGAGCAGGGTGTGTTACTTCACAATCTGGCAAGCTGAAAGCATATGCAAGACCTTTCTAGAAGATGACAAAGCACTATTAGTCAATGATATTTTCCTACAGCTTAAATCTCCCACACACAAAATTTCATGCTTAACTATATTTTGTGTTTATACTAACTGGCTTGTTCAGAGCTATACATTAATTTTGGATTATCACAGACTTTGGCCTTGTGAGACTTGTGTTTGCAGTGAGATCAGCTTTATCAAAATAGTAAAATATGCCTGAAGTGCAAGCAAACCTGCCCCATGCTGTGCAGGAGCAGGGCACAGAACATCTCCAGAGGTGCTTCTTGCAGAAGTACCCTTGCTTCAGGATGACAGAAATGATATGTGAAATTGTTTGGACAATATGCCACAACTTTCTGTTCTAGATCTGTGACTGAAGAAGTAGCTCCTTCCTCTTAGAATAAAAGTATAAATACACTGGTAAGAGACAGGAGCAAATTTACCTCATGATATTTCACACATTCCCACAGTTTTAAAACACTATAGTAACTGCTCGTTACCAGAGACATTTTAGAGCACTGGGCAAAAACTAAATAATCCACATTAAAAAAGTATAAGCTCTTTCTTTCGATGGACTAAAGAGAACAATTACTGGAATGGGCACAAATTTGAGAAATACTGTTCCTGACTGGAAAGGGGGCAAAGTCACACAACAAAGTGACAAGGTGCTGAAATCTTATAGGTAACTTATATTCATTCTAAAGGAATATTTCTATGTTAGGAAAAAAGGTCTACTGGAATGGCAGAAAAAAGAAATAAAAATCAAGACCCACTAAACAGGTATAAATAAGCAAAATGCAACAAAATTCAACATAAAGCAAATATAATTGTATTTAATAAGAAATATTCTCTTTTCCTCGAAATAGCATGCAAACATTGATAGAAACCAGGAGACTAACCTTGATCGAGAAGTACATATCAATTACAGTAAGCTGACTCAGACACATCATATGAGAAAGAGATCTGCATGCAGTCCAAGTGGTTTGACTTTCCACGACTTGCAGATCCAGTAAACATTCAGCCAAATCATTATACGTCAGACCCTGTGAGCCCAGCCCTGGCAGCACTCTCCTGCTGTCATTACCATTTCTTTCAGAGAAGGAATTTCTGTTACAGCAACAAATGCCTCCTGGAACTAATTGGCACTCATTGGCAATCTCGGCGCAGAGGCTAATGAAGTACCTTTTGAGCCTGAGAGGTTCTGAAGAGGGGATCTCTCCAGCACAGAGACTCAGTAATGAGACAGGATAAAGATGATTCTTGTGCTAATGCTCATTCCTCACCTGTCCTTACTGTAAACAAAAAAAAAATAAAAAAAAAAAAAAAATTCATTCATAAGTTTAAGGAATGCAGGAAGATCCTACGTAAAACATAAAAGCATTAACACTGCAGTTCACTGCTCATGGGGACAAGGATCACAAAAAAACTCTCTAGTAAGTGTAGCTTTGTTCCCCATCTTCAACCTCTTACATTCCATTGGTTGGAAAAACTATTTGCGATCAAGCAGGGAATATGACTCAACAGTAGCAGTAGCAAAGGATGGATCCCTGGAAGTTGGCACAGATATTCTACTCTAAAAGGATATCTTTTCAAATATTAAGCACAGTTTGGAGGATTGTCACCTTATTATACTTGCTAAATCTTGAGATGCAATTTACCTAAAAAGAGCAATTCTTACTGCAGAGCTTTCCTCACTCACTCAAGCCACTATTTGGAAAGCAAAAGCACAATAGAAAAATTAAATAACCTAGCAGCTTTATCAATCAACTCTGCATATTCCTATCAGATGACCTCTTCTTATTATGTGTAGTGCAAATTAATACACATCAGTTCAAGTCGGCAGGATCCCTTTAAATGAAGGGAATGCCCTGAGTGCTGGACCACAATCTTTGCTTATGTTACATGTTGTAAGTGCTCAAAATACAAGACAAAGCCTTTGACCAACAGACTCATGAGTGTAAGAGACCAAGACAGTCTGGAGGCCAGAGAACAGGTTTAAGCCAGAGCTTTTCAGGTAAAGGGGTTTATTAAGTGTGTATTCTTGAACATGAGGTTATAGCTGCATTTTGACTGCTTTTTAATTTTTTTTCAGACAGTTCATTCCATCTGCTAGCTGGAAAAAAATGGAATTAGACACTTTATAGTTATTTTGGATAATCCCAACAAGCATGTTTAGCGCTTTGCTTTTCATTTAGTATTGGACTGGGATTAGGCACTTCTTGGCAACCTGATATTAAAACATACCTCTGCTGCTGTGAAAATTTTGATGCAATGAATAAGAGAGTTATGTTAATAATTACTAGGATTATTGTGTTACAACTCCTTCTCTTTTTCCTCTGTCTATTCAAAAAAACACCCAGTAGAGCTCAATAAAAGAGCAAGTTAGTGGCATACATAACTCTCCCTGAAAAGATGACAAAGGATTTGTCATTCAAGTCATTAAAGGGCACAACTCCAAAGTAAAACACTTTGGAGGTGCCCTAAGAAAGAGTCATTTGCCAAAAGCCAAATTGTCATTTTGGCTCATGTGGACCCAAGATGGAAAGGTGGAAAATCAGTGCCAATGCAATGCATGCTGCAGCTTCTGGCATGGGCTTTTTATGTCCTCTCTCCTGAGATGCTGTGCAACTCTGCAGCTTGTGGAGCCTCACTGACAAGTTTTCATGGCACCTGCAACCGTGGTTTAGGGACATGGGCTGCTAATCAGCTGCCTCTGTCAAATGCAACAGCAATTGAAAGCTTCTCTGAAGCTTTCTTTGAGAACTGCTCCAAATCTCTGGAATTTTGTCTGCCTCTGTTTGCTTGCTCCGACAGCAATGATAATTACAACTCCTTCTTAGGCGGGAGATCATCCAATATTTTTCTCTCATCTACTGCGCTCTCCCCCCTTTTTGTTCTTCTACACTAGCTCTAGACTGAGGTACATTTGAGTTTGCAGCCTATCAGTATCGTTTTCTACGGAACATTTCCAGAATCAGATAAGGGTAATCACAAAATTACATCTATATCTGGGCTAGAAAAGCTGAAGACTCCCTGGCGTTAGTGTCTCAGCAACTCAGGTATGCCATATCAACTGGTCTAACTACAAGTTTTCATACAACTAATCATGTAATATCAGATTTCCTCACAAAGAGAGAGGCAAGGATTTTTAGGTAAGGGTACCTTTCTACAAGAAACCGAATCTCATTACAGATAATTTTAATCCACAGAAGTCTGTATCACAAATGACATTTCCAGCGTTCAAGCTTCAGCACAAAGAACTGCAAAAGGTCAGAGCTCCTTTAACACCACTCAGAACATACACTCTTTAATAGACTTTAAATATATACATGTATATAAAACATTCAGAATGTGAAAGTACATGCAAAACAAAACTGGAATCAACACTGAAAGCGAAGTTTGAAGCAGGGTGGGTGTGTGGAATTAAGAAACAACATAAAGTTGAACATTTTTGCTGTAGTGAAACAAGAGACAGTAGGTATGTTCTGAGCTGCCTTCCTAGTCTGGTCAAGGGTAACAATAGTCATTAATGCTCCATGGAATATATTTACCACCTATATCAATGCACACATTCTTGACAATTGGCTAAGTATTAACTCTTACAAATGACATGTTATAAGAAAAATAGACTTGATTACAAGAAAACTTTTGAGTAGCCAAAGTATTTTAGCCCCTCCTTTTTTAGATTATCTTCCAATCATCATTAAGGACTTGCTCAAGCAACCTAGCAACTCAAAATAAACTATGTTAGAATTATTCTTTCTTGTATTTTGTTCCTATCTTAATAATTTAATACTCTAACTCTGCACAAGAGAAGTTGGACTCTCTATGCCACGGTATTGCTTCAGGTCTATCTAGATATAATATTCATAAACATCTCGAGGTAATGAAAGTCCTTCTCTGTCAAGCAGAAAATATCTATATCATATGTTGAATGATAGCTACAAATTCCTGTTTCTAATGTAAGGATTTCTTCCAGCTCAGCCTGCTTATTATTTTCTTATATCTAGTGGAATTGACTTATTAGTGGCAAAGGAAGGGCTGATCCCACTGTGGATGGGTCATTTCATCCCCTCTTGATAATATTCTACCTAATTTATATCCTGCTGGAGGAACGGAGACATGCTTTTCTGAAAAACTCTTCTTCCTGAATACAGTACTTACCTGATAATCTGCTTCCCCTTTCTTATTTCTTTTGGTAACTTCAGCTTTCAAATACAGCTCCAAAGCTCCAACAGTACCAACTCCTGTGTACTGTAATTTCAAGATAATTATATTTTAGTAAAGTATATCACATATATAGCAACACAGTGTGTATATATATATATATATATATATATATATATATATGCTTATAGCACACAGTGGTAGTACATTTTAAAGATCCTAGCAGAGGCACTCAATTAATATTTGATATAAAAAAATTATTTTCTTGCATATTATCTCAGTGTCTTGAAACAGTACCTACCTGACATTTGTAACTTACTTTCTTAGTAACAGAATTCTTACAGGTAATTTCTGTCTATTATGGTGATAAGTCTCATGGGAAAAAGCTGTACTTAAAATACTTGTCGCAAAAATACAGCATGGATATTGCATTCATAGCTTACTGAAAAGACAATCTGTTTCTGAGATCAAAAATCAACACTATGAAGTATCTTCAAAAGTGCTAAATCTGTCTGTCTTTCACAGAGTCAGACTGAATCACAGAATTTCGAATGGAAAATAAAATACAGGTTATAAACAAAGAAGAACTAGGAAAAGAGTCAAATGTGGACAGGATATTACCCTGAAATAAATTTCTAATTCTGTTCTAATACAGACTAACAGAGGAGGAACCAACTTGACCAAACTTGCAGATTTGTTCCCATTTAAATATAAATGAAACTGTTGGGAGGTTATGGAAAGTTCTTTATTAGTTACATATAATCATGTTATTAGCTTTCATGAAAGAGATTCACAATACCTTCCTAATGTTTAAATCTATTATTTTGTGATTTTTATAACAAGAACTGCTCTGCTCTTAAGATGGCTGTTCCCTCTTTTGATATGAAGTTCTAATCAAATATGGCACATGAAATGATTGACAGAATGTTAAATAATATTACCTTACTCATAAGAAATTATTTTCTGATTAATATCTACTGCTTCAATATATACACAAGAATTTATCAAATTCATTCATTGATTATTCAGACTCTGGTCCTAACAGACATCACTCCAGGCAGAAGCAGCAGCCGATCATCTAAAATTCAGCATCCATTGCTAGAGTATAGAAAGTGCATATGCTGAGGAAAGGAGGAAAAATTAAAACGAACCAGCTAACCATGCAAAAAAAACCCTGTGGCCTGAAGTTTCTAAGTAAACAAAGCCATAAGAAGAGCATGCCTGTGTGCTTGTTCTTTTCTTTGGATTCACATGGAAAATTAGATTATTCACTTACTTCTCCCTAGCCCCACCATTTATATTCAACCAACTGCCTATTTGGGAATGTGGGGGTGAGGTGGGCATTTGTGGAGTTTGTTTAAGCATTGTTGTAGGCATGGATGACTCAGGCCAAAAAATCTGCAATATTAAACAATTACATAAACATTTAACAACATCATTTTTTAAGCTTACACCTCTATATAAAACTTGCACTTTGTTTCCAAAAATCACCATCACATCACTTAAGAGCAAATGCAATTTTTTTTCAGTATCTGAAAGACATTTTTTTTTCAGAAAGACATATCAGTCTGACATTGACAAATGGGCAAAATATCATTCATCTGTAAATGTCTTTCATTATTAACCTTTGATATATTAAATATATAGGACCTGCTCTTCTAATACTGGAAACTGATGACTTAAGCCGACAAATTTCACCTACAGCGGGGTGCAGGTTGACTAGTAGAATCAAGACACAGAATCAGAATGCAAAGACTACAATGCCCCAAAGTCTTTATCAAAACAGGGTAGTTTACATTTAAAGTATATAATTCTGATTATTAAGAAGCTTCTCTACTAGAGGAAAAAAAAAAAAAAACCCTTACTCTTCTTCCCAGGAAAGACAGATATAATCAGAACAGAAGGCCAAGTTTCACTATCCAGCAAACATGGTCTTCATTTCAGGCAAGTACATCCTTCAGTGTATATCACATTTACAAGGGCCGCACAAATTTACTGTGAGATTCTTTACTGCAGCATGTGGTTAGAGAAAGTAAAAAATTTGATGGCAATTAGGAAGCAAGATTTTCCACAGAGGCCTGACAGTAATCTAACAAGCAGCAGCATTCTTTACTTTTAACACCTTTATTGTCCTAAATCTTCTTACAGGTTTTCTACCAGGTGCTGGCTGCTTATCTTGCCCCCTTAAGAACCAGACATCCAAGTATCTTACCAAGTTTTATTAATCTTTCCTTTTTAAAGTGTCTGCTCCCCTGATGTCAAGCCTACCTCCCCTCCTGACTAGCAAAAGCTTCCTAATAGCAGCAAACTAGCAGAAACCCTGCATGGAGCTCAGCCTCCTCTTGTACCTGACAGCACAACAGCCACTTACTCTCTTTTCTTCAAGACAGACAAAAAGGGAGGAAACTTCATCGTGAGGTAGGAGTTTAGAAAGCTGACATTTCACCGCTTGATACGCACTTTCATCAGCAATAAGATCTTGACTTTAATGCTGAGAAATAATGAAGAGTAGCAAAATCAAACCTGACAGTGTGTGTCTGCTTAGACTCACGGTGCCTATATGCTACCACAGAGAACAATAATTTCACTATTTTTTAAAGCATTTTGCTCCTAAATGTAGATATAGCTCCTTTAGCTATATCTACACACTGGCTATAGCAGTCAAGTCAGTCTTTAAAAAGGAAAATTCAAATGTGTTTCAGTTGCACTGATCTGTACCCTAAGTAATACAGAATTATAGAACTGTTTAGGATGGGAAAGTCCTCTAAGAGGATCAAGTACAACCATTAACCCAACACTACCAAGTCCACCCCTCAGCTATGTCCCCAAGTGCCTCAACCTACACATCTCTTCATCAGTAATGGTGACTGCATCACTTCCCTGGGCAGCCTGTTCCAAAATCTGACAACCCTTTCGGTGAAGAAGTTTTTCCTGATATCCAATCTAAACCTCCCAGGGTGCAGCTTGAACCCATTTCCTCTCATCCTGTAGAATGTTACCTGAGAGAAGAGGTTGACCCCCACCTCAATACAACCTCCTTTCAAGTAGTTGTAGTGAGCAATATGGTCCCCCATGAGCTTCATTTCTTCAGGTTAAACACCCCCAGCTCCCTCAGCCGTTCCTCATAGGACTTGTGCTCAAGATCCTTCACCAGCTTCACTGCCCCATATGTGGTCCAGCATCTCGGTCCTTCTTATAAGGTGTGCGGGGGGGGTCCTTCTTGTGAGGGGACAATGTGGAGAACCCTAAATTTAAAAAAAAAGAAAAAAAAAAAGAAAAATTCATATTGTGACACAGTGCAACAAACCACCCCACCCTAACCCACCCTAATCTATTCAGATGAAAGGAAGCACAGTGCCTTTTAGAAATACTTTTTTTTTTTCCATTTCATAATTTAAAAGTGCACTAAGGCTACCAAATAAATTCTTTTTGAAGCTCTTCAAGGCTTACAGAAAATGAACTCTTTCAGGTTTTAGCTTTGTGTTACTTTTATTGTTCCTTCTCCATTCTCCCTCTTTCATTTCATTCCCCAATAAAAAGCTAAAAGCTGTGTGAAAATGGAGATATTTTTCTACTTACTACAGGTGTTTGTATATATTACTGCATTTATATACAAAAGCACAGATAAGCATGTTTTCCATCCCATATCAGTTACTGTTGTTTCCTCTATTTATTCCTCTCAATGCATCAGGAAAAGAACATATTTTTAGAAGAAAATTGAAACAAAGCAAAGGGACCACACTATTCCAGGACAGCAAATGACTAAAGTATTTGTCTAGGAGTTGAGAAACCTGAGGCAGATAGTCAAACATGGATAATTTGACTTGAGTCTCTGCCAATCTAGCTTCATGCCAAGTCCACTCTGTTTTCCTAAGAGAAGGGGAGTAGTCAGCATCTTTCATTTTAACATGAAAAATGTATCATAAAACTTTATCACTCAAAACTGACACACTGTCACAGAAAGCTGGTTTCAAAGAATATTCATCCCCAAAATGAAAATGTTTACATACAACTTCCATCACTCCTACTTATCTTTTTAGAAGGTGGCGAAATAATTCCTTATGATGCCATTAAAAAGCCAAGGCAGAATACAGGGTACTTACAACATGGTATAAAAATGCACACAGAAGAGATTCTTAAAGAGACTCAATGTCACTAGTGTTCAAAAACACTGCAGGAGAATTCTGAACCACTTTCAGGATGTGACTTAAAAGTCAGCCAGCAAGGTTCAAGTAGAATGCAAAAAATACAAGGCAAACTTCCACTAAATCCCTAGAAATCTGTGTTTTCCCAAAGCTTGAACAGGAGTGTTTGCAAGGCTCAGATGCTGCACGAATTATAAAAGCAAGCTACAGAGCAGTATCAGCAACAGCCCTGTTCTGGTACTACCAAAACTGCTATCCTAGGATCTAGAGCAAACTGGAAGCAAGCCAAAAACTATGTTGATCACATTTATTACTTTGCATGTAGCTGTTCTTGATTTTAAAGTGATTTTTAGAGTCGATTTTACTCAGATTCTTATTTCAGTTGTTCTTTGTAGGTTTGTTCTTTCCTGTGTGGGTTTCTCTCCATCCCTGACTCAAGACCCACATTCTATTATTCAGTATTCCTCGTACCTTTATAAGAACTCTGTGGCCTTTCTTGTATTCAACCCCTTTTCTGTTATCAACCAATTTGCTTCAGGTGTATCTCCTACACAAAGGTATATTTTTTTCATTTCAAAACATTAAAGTTTAAGTTATTTCCCTCTGAATGAAGGAATTCAGATATTGCTGTGACTGCAATGCAGCGTACACCATTTAATTTACATTGCGGTTTAGTCACAGGTGGGAAGTAAAACAAAAATCTTTGGAAAATCTTGATGACTAACATATTATTTTATTAGCAAGTTTTCTGTCTTGATTTTCTAAATATAATTATCTTTTCCAGTTACAAAGGTTCCAAGATAGGTGTTTACTCACTCTCTGCTCATTCTGGCTTATTAAACACTTTTTAACATACTACAAGAAACACAGGACCCCCAAGAAAAGGCCAAAACCTAGAATTTGTAGATAATACACAACAGGCAGTCAAGCAGGAGATATCAAGGATAACAGAGCTGTTTGAGGCCCCTACAATAATAAGGGAAAAAAAAACAATCAAAACAAACCCTCATATTTACCATGACTCCACTGTATCTAGAAAACAAAACATACCCCAAAGTGCAAAACATGACAGAAACAAAACTACCACCATGATTACCTAACTGTACAGGTCAAACATTTCTGACTTCAAATTTAGGTCAATAGGCTGAGTCTGTGCAAGGCGACATGACAGCAGAGCAAAGGCCTCTACAGTCAAGTTCTAGCAATGAACAATGATTTTTAAAGGCAGCAAATAAACACATAAATATTTGATGAATCATCATGTGGTAGATAATCAGTTTTTCCTTTCATTTCCATCAGAGATAGCTAACAGAAACCTTTCAGCTAGAATTACCCCTTAGTATAAGTAGTTCCTCCTCCTCCACAGTATTTACCACTCCAAAGTAATTTTAAGGTTCATATTCTCTTACCCAGCCTAGTGGAAATAGCACCATGTCAGAACAGATAGAGGATATAAAACTATTAACTTAGTGTGCAGTGAAGTCGTCCATTCCTCTTGTTTTCTACTTTTCTAAGCAAAGTTACAAAAATATTTCAGTTGTGAGAGAGCATCACTAAAAGACCTCACAGAGGCTTTGCAGGCAGCTGCCAACCATTACTGCATAACCAGTCTAATTACAGTCACATGTATTTCAACGGGGAGGAAAAAAAAAAAATCCTGTCCAGGTCTACTGTCAGCAAAATATTTTAAATTATGCCTCGGGCAGTGAGCTTTAGGAAAAAAATTAATAGATCACAAGGGAAGTCCTTCCTTCTCTGCAACCATCTCTTAAGTGTCAAAATTCATAAGCCATTGTGTTTCTCGTTTCTTCAAGTCTGCCTTGGTCTTTTCAAACATATTTGCCAGATATACTGTGCAATAAACATCTTCAGGTAAAATCAAGACAGGTGGGGCATGAAACTGCTGGGAGCAGTAGGATCTGCAGAGAATGCACACTGCACATTTTTATGTCAGTCAGTACAGATTTTGCTTTTTTATTTTCTCTCGCTGAACTCTTGAATTCCAAATTTAAAAGAATTTAGAATTTCTAAGCCAAGTAGTATTGTGTTGCATTTCTAACACCTGGATGTCCAAGATAAATCATCGTGAAATCAAATTTCATATTGTTAAGTTTTATCCTTGTTTTAAAAGGCACCCAAATACTTCACACAAACGAAAACAATTAACTAGAATGAGGGGAGGTTTTCCACACGGGACCTAAATATTAAGAAGAATATTCTATATCACTGCTAATGACTTCTATTCTTAAAACCTTTCTAAAGCTGAATTTCATCCAGACTTGCACACAAATTAATTGCCTAGAGAAAGGGCTTGTGGTCTAATCTGTAGTATATTAGAGGGATTCATGTCTGATTGATAGACAGTGATGCAGCAGTTATATTTTCCTTTCCCCTTTGGAATAAAGCCAACTCAGAAGTGACATCTATGAATTACTAGGTTACCTGAAGGTTAAGCCACTTAAGGAAAAAAAAATATAATTTACAAGCTGTAAATCTTTTTTGCAAATCTTACTTTCATTCTAGGTTGAATGCTTCTAATGATATCATAGGAGCCTTGCACAGAAAGCAAGATCACAAGTATTTGATGCTCCAGTGTTCCATTACATAGAAAAGAAGGATGCTGCCATTACTGCAAGCACATAAACTTTGATTATACTTCTTAAAGTCATTTGCTAAAGTGTAAAATAAAGTGCAAGAGGCTACATTAAGATGCTTCATTGAGTTTTAATCAAAGGGAGAAATTATATTTCTATTTATTATTTATCTTCAAAATGTGACTGATTTTTCTAGTGATAATGACTGCATTTCTGTAACGGTTAGCATTAAGTGTGTCTAGATATTAATTTAGTTTTAATGATAAGCCAGCTAATTACAAAAATTTACTCACACATACAAACCCCACAGTTCTGATACAATTTTTAGAAGGTAAACTCACTTCTGCTGACACAGGCTTTAGCAAGTAAAATATTAATAGAGTTAATGTTGTATTGAAGTTCTATTTTTTCTCTCACAATAATAAAGCTAAATTTCTTCTTGCATTAGCTAAGTCTTGCAACATGCTGGTACAGTACACTTACACAATTCTGAACTGTAGAGTAGATTAAAAAGGGTAAAGGGCAACCTACAGTGCAACTGTGCATTTTGTACTGTGACAAAACAATGAAAAAAATCAAATTTTAAGAAATAAAAAAATTTCAAGGAAACATCCAATAATATCAGGAAAACATGGAGAATATCCTATTAAAAATTTAAAAAAAAAAAACAAAGTTTGGACTGTGTTTTACTTTCAAAATAAGCGAAAATGAGTAGGGAGAAGAAAGAAAACATTTTTTATTAACAGCCAAGCAGACTTAAATGTGAAGATTTCTGACCAAATGTGAGTCCTCTTGAATAACAAAAGATAGAGTATACTAGGTAGTATTTAATCAAATTGCTTTAATATGATACTCTTATTTCTAGGGTAATCAATCACATTTTGCCACAGTAGCTTAATCACTGAAATTAAAAGGCTTTTCACCAAATGAAATTTTGAACACCTTTTTATCCGAAAAAAAAAACCCTGAACTTTTAAAATTGCTCCCTTGCACTGACGGTGGCAGTTACACTCTCTCCAGTTTCAGAAGGGTAAAATGGAACACAGAAATGTGGGTCTAAATCACAAAGAAAAACATCTGCAAGTTGTGCCAGTTGCAAAAGTTAATTCTTTTGAGTTAGTCAAGAAACCACCGTGTTCCTCTTCAGCTAAAACTCACACGTGCACGGGACATCGTGGGGGTACTTATCCCATGAGGAAATGAGGACTACAAGGGACAAATTAATTCCTTGTATTATTTATTTCTGTTGCACAAAGCATCAACAACAGAAAATCTGAACAGACCTTACCAAAACATACAAAACCGACTCATAAGGACTCCCAATCATTTAGTGAGAGAGGATCCTCTCTCTGGCGAAAAACAACAGTGACTTTTATGGGGCTACACTAATCCATGCCAGATAGAAGTCTGGATTTCATCAGAAAGGCTTAACCATAGGATGGAAAAATAAGGAAACTAAGTTCCTCCGTCAGTAATTAGACATTAAAAATAATAATAGTAACTGTAATCAAGGTGAACAAGAGGCTCCAGCATAAGTTTTAGCCAAAGCCATGCTGAGCTACAATAAGATTATAGAACACAATGCCAGAGGCAATTCAGAAAACAAGGAAAAAGTTTCCAAAAGCCTAATGATAGCGCTGTCCAAATCATACCTGGCAGGAGCATGCAAAAACCACATCTGTTGTTGGGAATTAGCTCTCCTCTTCGAAGAGGAGAGCTACCTTAGGTTATTTGTTGTGGCTGACATGAAATGAAATATCAAAGTAAAACTGAACTTTACTGTTATATTCCAAATCCCAGGAGACTCTAAACATTTCTTGGTTAAAATCATGCCAGATTACTTTACATATTATGAATACAAGAGAAACAGGCATGCTGTATCAAAGGTTGCAAGGTCTGGATTTTTAACCTTCAAGATATAATCACAACTTCTCCCCTTCAGCAAATGGAAATAAACTGAAATGGTACAATTGAGGGAATTTTAAGATGAACTTTCCATTGCTTTAAACAAGCTCAGCACTTGATTCTATGTTCTCATAATAAACCTAAGCAATTCTATTTGTGATGCAATCTAGCTTACAGCATTATACCAAGAAAATAATTACTCTATTATCCATCTCTAAATATATATATGTAAATATATTTTTAAAATACCATAATAATCCTGCTGTACTACCCAGAAGTATTTGCATTCACCAGTGGGGAGTAAAGTATGTTTCTATATAAAAATATATCTTCTGGACTTCCACTGAATTATCCAGGATGTTGCTTGCATATATTGGTCAGGCCAAAAATCAGTCATGTTGTCTCTCAAGACTAGGCACTTTGGATCAGTGAGATCCTACCTCCTGAAGTTTTGTTGTCATCATGGAAGAAATCAAGTAGTTCTTAGCTAATCTGTGTCACAAGATGGGAAAATGCCACAGTAATGCTTATATATCTTAAAGAAAAGAACAGTTATACACAGTAGTGCTAACAAAGTGTATCTATTCTGGTAATAGTGAAAAAGTGAGGTATAATATGTCAAAGCCTAAAACAACAAATTTAATTGTCCTAAATAGCATTCTGAGAGAGTTCCATCAGAACGCATTTATTATTTTTAAGAAATGTGTTAGAATCCTGTATAGTTATAGCACAGCAGTTATGAAAAACTAAGAAGCATTCAAGTTTCCCTTTCAGACACACTGTGCCAGGATCTCAGAATAGCAAAAGCTGTATTTAATTGCTAGGTTTACAAGATAGGATGCAAGACTTTCTGACCTCATGACCATTTCAGGTATGTTCCAATTACATGTTCCAGATGAGAGGCAATACGATCGCCAGTGTCAGTAGGGAATTGTGAGCAATCCCTCTCTCACCGACAAGTTACACTTAACAGAACTGGATCTAATAATTTTCAAAGAGAACTCAGCATCTGTAATTCATTTTAATAAAAAACTCAATGGATCAAACTTAAAAGGGACTCCTGACATTTTGTGAATTATAGAGTTTATGGAGTTGGTAAACTGCATAAAAAAGGAAAGCCAAATTATTATATGCTTCTTAAATAATTTCCGAGACAAAATAACTGTCTTTAAAAAAAATTCCTTCTAGCTCAAGGATTAAGAATTACCACATACCTATGATCCAAACCTTGCACACCCTGTTGACAGTGACTGCCTTTACCTGACCTGACTAAGTAGTAGAATCCATTCTCCAGGTATGTCTGCAACGTGTTTATTTTAACAAACATCTACTCAATTTGCCTTTGAAGATAGTATCCAACATTCTGCTGACAATGATTTTGTTGCAGTGCTTCATCTATCAGCAATCTCTCCTCTTCTATGAGGTCATGACAGAAGATCACTCCACACCACCACAGCTCAGCTAAGTTTTCCTCTGTTTTCTCCTTAATTTTGGCATGTTTTATAACCATCTCAGATTAAGGCAAGGTTCCAGTGCTGTAGCTTATTGTTACACAAAGGCAGTAGGAGTCAGACCTCCCAACAAAAGTATCTATTGTCAGGCTTGTTAGATGGTATTTTATGAGGTTCTTGTTGAATCTAAGAATAGCATAGAGACTGCACTCCCTGCCCACAGAGTAGCAAAAACAAAAACAAACTAACCCAAACACCATGCACCAGTGTTTTCCAGTGAATTATTAAAAAGAAACTCAGTCCCTGCAGTCAGTGTAAAGGGCAGATAAAGACTGTTAAAGATGCCAGGAACACAGCTAATTTCCATTGTTTAGAAAATAAAGTAGAACGTGTCAAGCAAGTGCTGGGATTTGTGCACCACTCAGCACAGCCCCACAGCAGCCGAGGGAAAAGAGCCCCGTGCTGAGCTCTTGAGGCATCATCATCATCATCATGGCTGGGCTTCGCGAACGAAGATTTGAGAGGGGCTCTACCCACGCTTGCTACAAGCGCGCTGATGGCTAAAAAGGCCAATGCGAGATAGACAAGTCCGGTTGCAGAACATACAGCAGAAAGACTCTCCAGGTGATATCGACAAGACGCAATTCTTTCTGCGTTGTCTTTTCTCCTCGAGAGTGATCCTGCGTGTGTTCTCAAAAGCAGCAGCAGCGTTATAGATGGTGTGTCTCCAGGCCTCCCGATTGGAGGCCAGGGTAGACCAATGGTTGTGGTCAATGAGGATCAGCAGCATGTCAGGTCACACCTTTAGTACTTTCAACATCCAGTCAAGCAAACAGAATACAATGAAAAATAATTAAAATAACTCCCACCTCTGGAACTTCATACAAGTAATCAAATAACCTTATCAGATTCAATGATACTGTTCAACCTTCTTTAGAGATTCAGTCTGCATTACCCACCTCTGTGACCAGTTGTGAGGGAGATGGGTAACTAAGAGACACTCTCTAACTGTTCCCCATAATTTGTGGGCATCAGAGCAAGACAGAGCTATTGTGCAGCAGTAACTTTACACCCGGCAAGACTCTACCTTCAAAAACAGTGATGTATCCTTCAAGTCCTGGAACAAAGATGTAAAAAGACATAAAAACTTCCCAAGAAGACAAGACCCACCCACCTGTAAAAGTCCCTTGACAAAGGCTTTTTTCAGCAACCTCTAATGAACTAATGGTGTTTTGTGTTTTCTTCAAAGTAATTCAAGTGGAGACAAATTACTTGATTCCTTCCAGGTGGCAGTGATATGGCTACTTGGTTTCAGGTGGTAAAAAAATGAAAAAAAGTGCTGTCAAACAAGTCTCCAAAATTTCAATTCACCTAAATCTTTCTTTAGGGGTTACTGCTTTTCTCACTAACGTCAGGTTTTGGAGTCCATTTTTTAGCCTTTTTTTTTTTTTTTTTCTTAACTGGAGGGTTCACTGTGGAACAAGCCATAGTTTCCTTGGCTTAAAAAAAATGTGCCTATGTAAATGATGTGGTAATGATCTCTCTCAGCCTGATGCTTAAGTCATTCAGATCTATAAATCACTCTCAGATACTAATAGTCTAATGTAAGATAATAACTCAAAATAGAAATCTCATTTAATTTCACTGCAATTAAACCAATTAATATATAATGTATCTTCTCAGACACCACAAGAAGTTTATCCACCTTCCCCAGTACTGCTCTTTGCCTTCTACCTTATGTGTGCCTGATCACACTTTAATCCGGGTTCTGTTTTCAGAGAAATGGCAGGTTCTTTCTGTGAAGTCTCATGCCTTCCTGATTTTTTTTCCCAGGACTGTGTCTTTCCCCTGTTCATAACCACTACAATTTGCAGAGCGACAAACTTTAACCTTGCTCTCTGTCCCTCACCACTCTATGAAACACATTTAATTTCCTTTTACAGCTAAGGGCAAATGTCTTTCCCATCAAATGCATTGACAGTTAAGTGATTTTGTAGACAACAGGATATGTAGAAATAGTCAGAAACTGATCAACAGTAATCTGAAGAATACATAAAGACAAAATGTGAGTTTGAAAAAACCATAATTTTTCTGATTTATTATCTTCACTCATTAAAACGGTGTTATGCAGCTAACATGATCCATATCATAAGTTATGGAGGTAAACTGATAATTCAGTCCAAATTTGTCTGGATGCAAATTTGCTGAAGAGTATAGATGACTGTAGTTATAAAAATAATAATAAATGTGGCACAATAATATCCTTCCTTGAATACAGATGGTGCTATCATACTGAGTGCATTAATGCTGCTTTTAAAGTGCTGTGACATGGTCAAGCACTAAATCACAAGATTAGTCACTGAAAGTAAAGATACTACTTTTTCAAGAGCAGCCAGTATTGTATTCTGCTAATCACATTCGTCTCTGAGGCATAAAGGCTATATATGTACATACACAACATACCAGAAAACAGTCAAAGAACCACAGTCTAATTTTAGCAAAGTCTGGAAAATATTATTATAGAACACATTAACTACTATTTTTCTTCTGACAACGGACTGTAACTTATGGAATAGTATTTTATCTGAACTCTCTCAAGAATCTTTTTTAATGATCAGAGAAAAAACTGCTGCAATATTTAATGGTTAGATTTTAAAATGAGAACTGTCTTGGTTAGTTATGAGACTCCATATACAGTTTCTGGTGTACTCTTGTTCCCTCATTAGATTACCACAATTTTAAAATCAGGAAGAAGGCTTAACATAAATAATGTGGTTCAGACAGATGATCCCTTGAAATCTAGGGTTAGGATGATGATAAGCAGAAAAACAGATCCTTGAAAATTGCAAACCATTCTGTTTTCTGAAATATGTAGGCTTTTGCCATGGTACTACTGGTACCGTTAAGTACTATTAACATATAATAACCATGTTATTATTATTATTAACATAATAACATATTATGTACCATTATAATGACAAAAAAAAGTTGTATTCTCCCTTTTACCGCACAATCTTTTTTCAGGTAACATTCATAGAGATAACTGCGAATTCCATAGGAACATTCAGAACACCAAAAGTGGAGAAGTGCATGTCTAAATTTTTAGACTTGAATACCACGGTCTGATTAGAACCCTTTTGTTGTTAAGATCATGACATTAAAATCTAATATCCTGGGCCCTTCTGAATAAACTTCTTACTCAGGGGTCTCCTTCCCAACAGCAGAAAGGTTGGAATTACCAGTAAAAGAAGCACCCCTGTGCATAATCAGATAACACTGTGGTGGCATTAATTTCAAGCTATCGCTGGCCCATGATTTCCTCAGCAAGAGGTTCTGGTTTTGTATGAAATTATATTATCTTTTAAAAAAGGCTCAGATATCCACTGACATTAGCAGCAACCCCCAGAAATAACTTAAATAAGCAGATAAAGATGGTCCATAGAGACAAAAACTATGTTACTGGACAATTCCTTATAACCTCTGAGAGGCTGGTTCCATCTTCTGATCATACTCTGACTTTATAATCAGACGGGCTTAGGACATGTATCATGCCTAACTCTTATTTTCTGGCTCCAGCTGAAAGGGAAATTAGGCATGTGTTTCAAGTGGGAACTATGCATGTTCTGGCACAGCCAGAGTTTTGGTCATTTCACTGTAAACAGATGGGTATAATATAATGATCAGTCTGATCTACTTTCAAAATCAAGGTTCTATACTATATACACATGCCCATTCAAGCCAAATGATTTGAAATTACTATTAATTACAATGGCAAATTCTAATGAATTTGCCTATGCCAGCTACTTTTAAACTGGACATCATCAAATATCTTTTCAGCATATTAGGTGCACAGCAGACAGCAGTGACAGGAAGTCCTGATATTAAAAGATAAATAGATTTTAAAAGATACATAGAAAAACATGTCTACTTTAGTCACATTCTTCATGATATATCCCTCAGCGTGGACTTTGCATTTGCAGAATGGAAAGAGTCTGGCAGCTCTAAACTCTCAGCATAGAAGGGAGAGATCCCAAATCTTACCACAATACCTTGTGGTATGAAGTGATTTACACAAATCACATTGTTGGGGGGGAAAAGAAGAGGGTAGGGGGGGCAGTGAGGAGATGAAGTGATTTAGCCACTGTGATCCTTACAAGAATTAAAAGACTTCGTTGTTTCAAATCAAATCCTAACTCAAGTTTCCTTCAGAAACTCACTTGAAGTAATTTTCAACAGTGAAACTGCAATCTGATTTCTGTAGAACTTAGTTCCAAGTAAATACCGTCAAGCTTTCTTCACTTTGAATTACATTAAAAATTGTACAAGTGTTAGCTTCTATTTTATCATACTGAAATGATAATAAAATTTGTTTATGTTGAAGCAAATTGTAAAGTGTTTTACATAGGCACTTCACATATAAATGTGTGGGATACAAGGAGGGTCACGTGGACTACAAATGGGAAGTCTCATTAGACATTAAGCATTAGAAATGGGTAGGAAAATATACTGGCTACACTGGATGCCATGCTCTTAAACAGAGGTTGAATATCCCTACTTTGTTTCTCTTAACTTGCAAGCTTAACTCACTGTTTTGATTTCAGTAGTATTTCAAAATATTATTTCTATTTAGTCAAGCAGATGCTCAGCATTTCTGAAAATAAAACCAATATTTTGATGCCTAAATGGAGAGAGGAGTAGTTTTTGAGTATCAAATTTCAGTTTACATCACCATTTTATCCCACATCCCTCTCACATGTGGATTTTCTACAGAGAATGCTTTGGAAACATTGCAGCATCAATGCCCAAGTTCCACTGAGCCACAGCAGATGTCTATAAACTTCAAGTTCTAGGCTAAAAGGCTGTAACGTGGTATTTCACCCTCCTTTACTTCTACTTTTTGCATTTTTATGAAACTAACCTTTTTTTCTCATTTGGGACACACCCATCGTGTTATATTTATAGAGGAGTATTTTTGCATCCTCATCTTTTAGTCAATCAAGACCAAAGCTGCAGATACAGAATGATACAACATAAGGGAGTTGCTCAGCCAAGATCACTGAGAGTTTGGAAAAGGTCACAGAGAGAGAATGCAAAGGTTGTGTCAGTCCTTTGAAACAAGGCAGATAGTGTTTATTTTAGCTTCATTTGGCAAGCAAACATAGCTCATAGCACTTCAACTTGACTTTTTGAAACGTTACATTTTTTTAATTACAATAGTGAGCTGGAGGAGTTAAGTAACTCCTCATTTCTTTTTCCAATAAGCCCTTCAGACTGAGGGGAAAAGCCTTCCTTGAAGCAAGACTGTACCTGAATTAGCTAACCATCCCTAACTCCCATGGATGGGACTTGTGGGCACGGAAAGATTAGAAGATTGTTCCTAGTATACCTCAGAGAAAAAGATAACAAAAGAGAGGACATGGACATAAAACATTTACATTTTTCGATACAAATCAGGATTTTTTTCCTTATTTTTGACCACTACAAGTTTCAAATAATTGTATTTGTGTTAAAAAATGTTATGTGAGTGTGTGCATATGCTGTATTGTGTTTATGTGGCAAGGCTTTTGTACCTGGGGGGGATGCTAGAGGGGTGGCTTCTGTGAGAAGCTGCCAAAAGCTTTTCCTGTGTCTGACAGAGCCAGTGCCAGCCAGCTTTGAGAAAGACCTGCTGCTGGACAAGGCCAAGCCCATCAACTATAGTGGTAGTGTGTCATAACAGTGAGAGAGACTTCACTCAAGAGAGAACTAATTAAAAAAATATGAATATTTAGGTATTATAGTCCTTGAATGATGTTGCATTTCATCCTTAGATTTTAATTCACTT
>NW_020955509.1:698068-738620 GCF_003031625.1 Empidonax traillii
GTGGAAAGACCTTCCCCAGTTCTTCGTTCGCGAAGACTGGCCATTATATATATGGAGGAGTTTTTCAGTACTTAGAAATCTCAGCATTTCTGTTAGTAAGTGGATGCTTCTGGCACACCAAATTAAGGAAAACAAGAGGCAAGAACTTCCTTATTTAAGTTACAGACCATTATAAGAAAGCTATTCACTTCCAGGATCATTTGACATATTAGAAACACATTTGTGTTTCTAAAATGAGTTTTATAGTATTTACTGCAAAAAAATTTGTGGTATAGATATTTCATTTCTAATTCAGCATTTAAGTACTTAAATAAGCAAATGAATTCTGAGCCACCTTTCTGCCAACTGCATTGTTTATTTCTTCTCTAAAATAGTACTATCAGGTTTTTTCAAAATCTTTTCATAAAAGAGAATGTTTCAGTGAGTCAAATAATTTTCAATATTTAGAGAGACGTGCACTATAACTCAAATAAACCTTCACCATTCATTTACAGACATACATTATAATGTTTTCCTCAATATTTTCTTCTATTCTGCCTTTATGCATTCTAATATCTTGTTTGTTTGTTTTCCCTGAAGCTGCTTTTCAGCAAAGGATTTTTTTCTTAGGTTCAGTTAGCAAGCTAACCGAGCTGAGTTCGTTTGGAAGGCTAGAAGTTGTTCTGTAATCTGCCAATCTTGTGTGTCTTGCTTTACATTCAGACTGTGTTTTCCCTTGTGTTACCCTCTCTAGTCACTAAAAGAGCTCTTCTAAATTACCTTCACTGGTCTTGGTTCACGGAGATACCTTCACTGGCCAACCCTTCATGCCTTGTGACCTATTGTCTTCTCCCTGAATGCTCACATGCCCTGTTTTTCCTGTCATTCACATCTGAAATCAATTATACTGTTCCATTCTGTATATGTCTATTTTTTTTTTTTTATAGGCAGTGTCTTCTGTTTGGTTGGCTTGCTTCAAAGCGTTTCCCCACTTTGTCACAGGCATTTAAAGGTCCAAGTCCCTTGTTAGGTATGATGTGCCTCTGGTACAGAGATTTTACTAACCTTTTATCCATACCTGCTTAACTTCCTCAGTTACTTCTTCTCAAATTCATTCAGCTCTCCTAGATCTGCTACAAATGCAAAAAAATACTGAACAACTACTAAAGCACAGTTTCCATCTCCAAAACACTATCCGGGTTAGACCTTTTCCACCATGATTTTACAGACCTTCTATGATTGTGTTTTAGCAATAATTAATTTATATGGGAAAACAGTAAACCTTAACTTTGCAGGTTAAAAAAATCTCCTAAGCATATACGTAGCGGAATTTCTTCAGTCCTCTGTATTGCTAAGAGACTGGGTGTTCTATGTTCAGACATTTCATAACTAAGATCAGTCAGAGTAACTTTATGCCGAGCATCCATCCTCCCTGATTTCCAGTTTTGTTTCCTTACCTCTTTTCTGACATCCTCTCATGTCACCTTTATTAGCAAAATAGTGTTTTATCCATAAATTCTTGCATTTTTATCTATTTTTAATCTCTACTTAAAGATAGGCTTTGTTTCTTTTTATGCATTTCATTAGTTACTTTGGAAATATGTTTTGACCTTTCTTGAGCTCCTCATAAATACTACTGTAGTTTTTTTTCCTATTTATTAGCTAGAGCGGATCAGATTTCTGAAGTATCTCTGCTTGGCTCAATCATTTGAAATTTTTTATTTAGCTACGTAAGTTTTTCCTATTCTCATTTTGTTCAACACCTCCTGAGACGCTATTACTGTTTCCTTAAGTAGAATAAATGCCACATCCAAGGAGTTTACTTTTCCTTGGGGCATTTTTTACGAGCTCCCTCATTTTATTAAATCTGTCTTTCTCAAGTTTATTGTCACTCTAATGCTTTTGTATACATAACTTTCTCATGATATGGATTCTAATTATATTGTGATTATCATCATTTTGCAGCGCTGCCAGCACTGCAATTTAGATGAACACCTATGTTCTACTTTTATGACCGAAAGAGCTATTCACACCACCAGACTCTAGCCAGCTAACTTAGCCAAATTCAGGCACAATCTCCCTAGGTTACCTACAGTGTCATCTCAGACAAAAAACCACGCCTTTGGGACGTGATTCAGGAAAAATATCACTTGTCAGTACCTGAAGTGTGCATCCCATCTGAGGTAAAATATTCCAGCTTCCATTTAACTCACCTTGCAGTGTGGACTTCGCACAGTGTACATAGCCCTTGAGAAAGGAGATCTGCTTCCTCTGTGTGTGCACATCCCACAGAGCTGGAAGGGAAACAGGTATTCCTCATGTAGCTGGAAGGGAAGAAAAATGGCATCTGTTCTAATTAGACAATATTAAATAATAATGTTCTAATTTTAATTAGGCTGTCTCTTTAAGAAAAAACAATTTGTCTGAGTAAGATCTTTATATCTTCATGTAGTCCTCATAATGACAAGATAAAACTTCATGCTGTCTGGAAGTCAAATTACCCAAGTGCTTCTGAAAAGGAACAATGTTTCATTAAACGGGGTATTTTCTCTCCAGAATTATCAGAAAAACTACAATAAATGCCAAGTGATTTGAAACAAACATGTGCCAAGTAAGTTTTTTGAAATCTTACAAAATACATATATATACAGATTTACAGTCTTATCATCTGTTTGTTTTAGAAAGACTCCCCGAGGCTTAAATATTAAGGAGAATTAGCATTTGTGTCAGCTGCAGTTGTGTGAGCTAGATGTCCTACGATAAAAGAGTGCTGCAGCTAATGTTCATATCACTGAGGAACCACAGCCATCCATTACTATCCAAAGACAGATGTCTAAGTTTCAACTCATAAAAACTGGATGAAGGAAACTAATGGGACACTAATCTCCCAGCACCTCTTGGGACAAAGAGAAAGAATGAATAAGATTTTTAAAGACTACAAAATTTGTTTCCTCTGCAAATGCCTTGCAAAACGTTATAAATAAATCATCAGTTTCATCATTGTTTGACTTTTGGGACCATCACCATGACAGAACAAAAAGAGCCTTGTCTTGGCTCTCTGGGACTGCAAAAACATCTATGGGTCTGTGACCAAACTCCTGTCTGCAAATACAAGCTTCTGGGAACAGGTATTTCATCAGCTGCTCATTGATGACAATTACGTGATATTTACAATTCCAAAACAATGCAGATAGAGCTCTCTCTATATAAAACTTTAACGAGCAGCATGTTTTGTTGGAAGTGTCATAAAACTTTCATCAAAGTTCAAAATATTCCCAAGAAAACAGCTCTGTCTTTGACAAGAAGATCAGAAATTTTCAGTTTAGATCAAACACTGTGAAGAGGAAGAGAAATGTCGTCTGTTATAATTATTAGGATACGATAATTATACTTTTACAAGCTCAGAAAATTTTTAAAAAGCAGCTCAGTAAACATTGTAAAATCCAGTATTAAGATTAGCTTTTATAGTTTTCCTTATAAGGAAGATGAACAAAGTCATAGTAAGCTGCAGAATAATAGTAGGAAAGAGAACACTGATTTTTTTTTGTTTAACCATTATTCAGACAGACCATTCTGAAAAACTGGCACTAGGGGCTAACAAAGTAAAATAAAATAAATAACTATTTCTTTACTTCATTCTGGAACAGTTCTTTTTCTCCTACTATGTAAAGTTCCATTACTTCTTTCTTATAGCTGATGCTATAAATAGAATAGATGCTATAGATATAATAGAAGCAGGAGGTCTTGAGTTCAGTTCAAAGCAGTTCTTAATTTTTAACTTGCAAGCAGATGGAACTAAAAAGTGTGCAGCTTCCCTATCCAATGGTTCCATGAATAATTGAATAAATGGACCTCATGAACTTGGGGGCATTAGGAATTAAAACAAATCAAGGTGGAAACAAGAACTAAGTTTTATAGTATGACAAAAGTTAGGATTTAATTAAAGAAAAGGTAAAAAAATTCCCAAACAATAGAACAGAGAGTGGTTGAATAAAAGAAATATTCTATAGAATCAGATACATGTTATGGAAACATAAAAGCAAATCCCATTTGGTGAATAAAAACTTGAGTATATTTGTCCCTTTTTAGTACCACACATGGGCTAATAATGATTCCATGAATCCTCTTTATGGGCAAACTGCAACAGTAGGGCTTATCTTTCATTTCTTCTTCTTTTTCTGTACGTATTTCCAGTATAGGTCATGAGGAGATTCTTTGCTGCACTCTGTCATGCAGCTCAGGCCTTGTTTTGCACACTTTTGTGGTGGCATGCAGTATACTGTTTCAATCTGCAAATGTGACCCTGAAAGCCCTCAAATGCCATTAAAATCCTGGTTTTAGGAACACATATTTGAACTAGGCTGCTTTTCAGCATGCCTGAAAATCAAGCATTTTTGCTGTCAGAAGTGAAAGCACCAGTGACTTACCTTTGGCAGTTAGCCAAACTTCTGGTCTTTGGCAGTCTGCAAGTTAAATCTGAGACCTGCCTTCCTAAATGTATGAATGAGGTGGAATAGGCTTAAACTGATGCTATGCCTCTTTATGCACCGGTGGATATAGTTTCAAATTCAATAGAACTTTCTGCTAGAAATGAAGATATATTGCTCTTCTTATTCATGTCCAGAGCACCACAATCTCTGCTGGCTCTGGTCTCTGGACCAGATTATTTTCAAAGTAATTGCTAAACTGGAACTGAAAAAGCATTTGGATGGTTTCAGATACTACCCTTCCCCTCCAGTTTGCCTCTACTAGCTGTAGCTATCCATGCTGCACACTCTTAAGAGCCATGCATCACATAGCCAAAATTACTTTCCAGCCCAAATGGCTAGGTTAGTGAAATAACAAAATACTGTCTGAGCTGCAGAGTAACCAAAGCAACCCTCAGCTTCCCACTCAGACTCAGGAGGACAAAGGAATAGGTGTCACTGTGCTGCAGTCGTGAGCTCTGTGATTTCACCTGGTGTTCTCACCCCCAGGATGAGAATTGCAAAATGGAGGGGGCAGAATTGCTGCAGGAGGGGGCAGGATTGTTAATCTTCAAGCCATTTCACTTCATCATTGCTCCAGTACAGGTGCTTGGAAGATTTTTCTATCTGGTAAATAGATATGGATATTCCACAACACACCTTTTGTTGGCTTCTTCAGTCATTCCTTGCACTTCTCTCACTTCTCTTGCTCTGTCAGGAATGCTTTTTTTCACAGCTAGTTCCTTCTCACTTGCATTTGTGTGTCACAGATCTGTGTTTATTCAGTATGTATTTATGTAGATATTATGTTCAAAATACCTGGGTTAACAGAAACAGGCAAGCAGTGTAAATCTTTTCCTCATCATATATCTTCAGCACACAAATTAAAGTAACTCAAGTTTTCTGAATTTTGTTGAAGACTTGAATAAACAAGGGGAGGCAAGATAGCAGCAGTGCAAGGTTTTCAATAAAAAGAGTAGGGATCATTGAGTTAAAGACTGCTGCAGAAAAATACTCTCTAAATGAAGAGAGAGCGATGAAAATGGATTTATTTAATGATGAACTTGAGTATATAAAATAAGATACTGAATGCTTATGACAAAGAATTTAAGTTATGCTAGTTAAAAGTTTATCTCTCTTTCCAGAGATCTCCAAGCTTTCACACAACAAAGGTATTGCCACAGATGCTGGAAATATAGTTGGCTGAATAATAAAAATAATGTATTCATGAGTAAATTATTCAAAGATTGACAGAAAAATGTTGAATAAATTATTCACTGAACATTATTTAATAATCTAGAGAGCTGGTCAAATAACAGAAATATGTATTTCAGATAATTTATGCAAAGAGTAATGTCAAAATCCTTTGGCTAGGATTTTCCTAGTCCATTAGGAATGAATTATTTGACAAGTTATTGATTATAGCTCATTTCTGTATTAAAACAAAATTCAGCAGGAATTCAGTTAGCAGAAAGATACATAATTGACAATAAAGTGTCATCATCCTGATGATGAAAATCTTTTATCATGCTTGCAAACACAGCCTGCTTTCAAACAGTGCCTAAATCTCACATAGGCTCACTTTTTTTAAGGTACCTAAGTCTTTGTTAATAAGCATTATCAGCCAGCACTGTGGGGCTGGACAGGTTATGCATCCTTTCCTTTTAACAGATTGTGAGTAATTTCCCTCCTTATAAATTGATTAACTTTGATATAGCAGAGCAAAAGCAAACAGCATCTTTCAGCACGTGCTTTAGCCTAGGTTTCAAGGTATCCATCCATGCTCAAACAGCTGAAGAGACAACAAGAAATAGACTTCTTTATACTCCTTCACAAAGGCATTTTGTAAGAAGTCTTTCCCCAGGAGCAAATCAGTGGAGAAGTGGACAAGGCCGTGGTTTGTGTGGGGAGTGTGCACAATGCTGCTGACACCCCCAGGTACCCCCAAAAGGCACTTAAGAGCCTGTTTTTTTCTGAGTGCTTTTCTTGTGGTAATTTGAATCAGCACTATTTCCTGTACAGAACTGTTGTACAAAGCCACAGTTCAACTTTGAAGAATAGAGTATTGCTAATTCAATGTTTTCTTCATCAAAAGCTCTCCCTCACAGGTCGTCATTTTCTCCTAAGGGTACATAATGCCAGCTGAACATCTGCAGAAAGGAGAGCTCTGCCTCCTCCACAATAAATGCACATCGTTCTTTATTTTCCTCAGCTCACCCGGCCATGAAAGTGAGGACAGTAAGGCCTTTTCCTTGGTTAAATATCCTGTGCATGGTCTTCCTAACACTTCAGACCTCAGATACATCTATACCATAAAGATTGGAACTTCTTGTTATTGTAAAACTGGTGGAATGGATTGAGAAACTCTGTGTATGAGAAAGCAAAATCCAATGCAAAAGTTAATGATCTGAATCCTTGTCATTACAAAAAGGCACCTGACAGAAGTATCCTATTCACTTGTTATTCTTTGTTTCTGAAAGAGCATCTCTAGCAATTGTAATTAGAGGTGAAATAGAAAGCAGGGGTTTTCTGAATAATTTGCACACAAAATTAAATCTCATTATATGCAGATGTTACATGTATTGCTGCTGGCAATGTGTTTCAGTGCTGCTGGAACAATTTCCTTTGGTTTCCACCTGTGCTCCCAGGGACAGCCCCATATTCCCACTCCCTTTGAAATCCATCTTCACACCATTCATCACTTCAGCCTCCTCCACAGGTTCTTCCAATCGTGGTTACTTTTTTTCATTTTCCTTTTTTGAGGGGGAGAGACAGGGAAGATGCATTTCTCAGCATACCTTTATGCTTCATTAACAATAACATGCTAAAATCTATCAACATTCAATTAGTCAATTCAGCATGTGTTTAGCTAGCCTGGCACCTGAAGATATCTCTGCCTGCTCCCTGGATATTGTTAATTATGTCTTCTCTTTTTCATCAGTTCATTAATATACTTACCATGTACTGTCTCTATCCACTTTGCATATGGAGACCCTGAATATATCTGTAACACTGGCAATTACAGAAATAGAAGTAATTAACACAAATAATTTTGATACTGTTATTCTGTAACACATAACTCACCTTTCCTCCATCAGAATGGAATTTACAATATATGGCATGAAAACTTACAGAATATTTACTTTGCAACATCTGCTTAAAGACTGAAAAAAGTCAAGCTGACCTGAACACATGGTGAATGTAAATGGGAAAAAATCAAACTACTCAGCCACTTCAACACTTTTAGTTGGAAAACAATCTTTCTTCTGTGTTCTCCAGGATCTTGAACTGAAAAGGGAAAAGGACTATACTCTTATGGTGGTACTGTGCATTCTTTTAAATAGATCATCCAACACTTTCTTTATATCTGATATCAGTTGTCCAATCCACTGTATACAAAATGTCCAAACATTAAAGCATGACACCACCTCAAGTGCATTAATCTCAGTCAGGTTTTAAGGATTTATATTGCAAGTCCACAAAGAACAGTAAATTATTAATACTGACATGTGAAATTGCATTGTTATACATTTCAAAATGTATGAAGAAATATTTTTAATATAAATTAAATTACTAAGTCTTGTGCCAGTGATCTGGGAGGTTCTAAGGAAGGACTCATTGCTCCACAGTTAAGCCACTCTGAGTTTTCTTGTTTTTTTCTCTCAAATTTCCTAAATTTTGAGAAAAAATATTAAAGGTCAACAATTAAATAAAGAATAAATTAAATCCTTCCCAATCCTTGAGCAGATTAAGAAGATATCTCACAGTGTATTTATTATACAAGAAAGAGAATGGCATTGACTTTTGAGCTGATAATTATTGATAGTTTGGGATTTTTTTATAGATAAGTCCTAAGGCTGTTCCTGGAAGAATATCATTAATATCATTAACGATATTAATGATCTCCCTTCTCTACTAATTTCCCCTTCAACACAAGCTAATACTGTCTCTAATTTTTTACCCATAATAAAGTTCTTGCCATAACAACCTTTTTATCCAGGTTAACTAATAATTTATCATATAGTTACCAAATTAGAAACTTTTTTAAGGTCAGAATAAGTGACATCTGCAGCACTTAGTAAACCAGCCACCATTAAAGAAAGGTGTCATTTCACAAACTGATGAAGAATTTTATCTCGCTTTACTGTAAAGATTTGTAAAGCTTTACACACTCTTGAGGTCAAGCTCAAAAACCTTCATTTGGCTAGACCATGCTTTCTCCTTTTTGTAAATCAGAAAATTAATTATTTTTCTAAAAAAATCTTATTACCTATAATTTTAAATTATAGTTCCCTAGACCTTTGAACATGGTTTAGATCTGTGCTGGACAGAGTTGCCATACTGTTTTTCCATTAACCATCATACTTTAGCTAATAACCAATATTACTCTCCTACTGGCAACATTTTATTAAGGCTACAACCAGTATATAAATTATCTTCAACTGCTTTCCCATTGCTACGGAGGCTTTAGTGTTTCTTTGCTTGTACTAGTTCCATACTGATTTGCTAGCTTGATTTTTGGCAGTTCTTAATTTCTTTCTGGGGTCAGCTGTCCTGGCTGGGTCCCTTTACAGCTTCTTGTGCACCCCAAGGCTCTCTCTGGCAGGGGCAGGATGAGAAGCAAAAGACCTTGATGCTGTGTAAGTGCTGTTCACCAAGAGCTAAAACAACCCTTAGCTAAAACAACCATCACTACTTCTGTCACAAATCTAAAACATAGGACCATACAGCTACCATGAAGAAAATTAACTCCATCCCAGCCAGACCTATTTTCTCCTCTCACAATTCATTCTAAACTAAATCAGTATGGTTTTACCTTTGAACTATTTTAATGCAACTAGCATTTTGGTAGTCTATTTTTTTTAACATTATTAAGACTGTTTTTTACAGCTCTAATTGGTTATAAATGAAACCACCCACTATTATATTGAAATCAAACTACTATAAGACTAATAGCATGCCAGTCTTATTTACAGAACCTAAACAACAGAATCCCCCATAGGTTTCTACAGAAGAACAAAAACTTCTCTAATAAAAATTAAATTAAAAAATTAAGAAGTAAAATTGCATGCAAAGTAACAATTCTAGCATTTACTTCAGTTAAAAATGTCAAAAAAGACACCACAAATTCAAGGAGTATAAAAGTTTAACAAAATGCAAAATTTTTTGAGGAGTAGCTAATCCCTCCAGTGATCACTGGTGGGAGCTGCGGATAATAAGAATTCTGAAAATCAAATCATTTGAGGGGATTCTGCTCCTCCCCTTTGTCCTAAATACCATTTGAATGTTCATAATTACACTCCTTGCAATAATACACAGATCTTTTGAAACATTGTTTTCCCTTATACGTATACACACATGCACAAACAGATTATAATCCTAAATTTGGAAGGATGCTGAAAAGCTCTCCAAAGAGTATTTGGTATTGTGAATATGTATGAAGACTTTGGGTATTGCTTCATCAGTTCTAGAAAGATCTCTCTTGTAACTGTAGTGTGCTGGAAATTCAGAGACAATTTAACTGTTTACCAGTTAAAAGGAGATCTTCAAGAGGCTCAGGCAGAGGTTATTAAGTCTGCCAATAGTTTAATTTTTTACAAATTCCCATTTACACACTGTTGCTAAGCAAGTTACCTGTGATACCATGGCTGGGATACACTGAGACTGTGCATGAGTTGAGTGCCTGAACATGCTCCATTTTGGGGGTGCATCCTCAGTTAGATCAAGGGCTTCATCAGAAAACACCACTGGGTTTCCACTCCAAGGAAGATGTAGCCTTAGAAGCAAAGGGAGGAAAAGAGGAATGGAAAAGCATCATGTAAACCCAGATATCGCTGTGACTCAAAGCCAATTTCATTCTTGATTTCCCTTCTGAAACTGTGATGTTGCAGTCTTTAAAATATAAGACAATACAGGGATGCCACAATAAGGATGAAGTCTAAGTAAAAGTTTTAAATGGATATTAAAAAAGCTATCTAGGCATCGACATGAAGAAAACAAAGATTCTTTGATGTGTGTCCACTTTTCGTTTTAGCAATTAAAATGGCTTTTGAAGTTCTCTGGCATTTAATTTAAGCCCATAGAGTATAAAATTATGCCATCCCTTGCAGATAGCCCCATATTTAGCACAAACAAGGTCATAAAGATCAACAGACTTAGAAAAAAAAATGGTAATTTGAGTTTTCAAATATATAAACTTAATTCTCTTTATTTAGGAGCTTGCCAAACTATGACATACTCCTGTCCTTTTTTTGGTTTGATTTTTTTGGTTGTAGTTTTTTGTCTGTTTTTTTTTTTTTTTAGTTGCACAAACACCTGCTTGGTGTTTGTTAACATCCTTTTACATAAACACAAGGTGAGATAGAGTAACTATTTTTTTACCTGTGAAAACACATGAAGAGGAACCTTATATTATGCCCTGAAAGAGCTCTCATATGTTGTTTGAAGGATTCCCCATCAGAAACATTTTCCTTTTTTAAAAAAAAAGGGGTATTCCAGCCTTCCTAATAATTATTCTGACATCTCTGCACTCAAATGACATCTGCTCATATGTCTTAAATATGTGACAACTCAGAATGAATGAAGTTAATTTTTTCATTCAAGCATGACAATTTGGAGGAACTTAACAGAATGGATCTTCAATGATATTAAAAAAATTAAACTGAATGAAGTAATTACGCTGTGTATGCATCACGAAATAGCAAATGCAATTACTCCAGGTGTAGAAAGTAATATTTAGCAGTAAAACTTTCCAAGTTTCCTAAAAAGGTGCTGGATATAACAACAATCCAATTGTAGGATGCATTTTGACCACAATAGTATTAGTATGCATCTGTGAGCTCTCATTGCTAACTCATGTTATTATATTATTTCCTTCCCATAGAAAGTTTTGTGTGGTAAACTGCATGCAAACCAAAAATGCATATTTGTGTCCTTGCTACATAGAGAATGAGATTTTCAATAGGAGAAAAAAAAAATCATCAAAAGTACACTATTGTTAAATCTCACACACACACATACAAAAATGCTAGTCAACTTGTTACTTTTCTTCCTAACTACTTTACTGTACAGTACTGTATTTTACCCATGGTAGCAGCAATGTACTAAATCAGATTTAGCTAACAGGTGCTCTCCAGGCTGTGGACAATTACATAATAAAAATGTATTACAGTGCTCACTCTTGGGAGTAAAGACTTTTGCTATAATAGTGAAATGCATTATATGAAGTGGAATTTCTAATGGACTTCAACAGAGCTGGTGGCTCGAATGCTTGGTGATATATCAGGGGTAGTGCCACTGAAGAAAGCCTCACAGGAAGAAGGTAATTTATGTAGTAGAAACACTTACGCTTTCCACTGCATATATTTACAACAATAAATCAATTGGACAACATGTTTCCCATTTGCGTTTGCAATAAGCATTTCTAACTGTTAACATTGTGGATTTTTGGTGTTTTGTTTTGTTTTTTTTTTTTCATTGTGTAGTTTCATTATCCACTCATACTTCTGAAAAATGAGAAAATGGAGGAACACACAGAGCCAGCAGATTTAAATGACTCTTAGAGAAGTACTTCAACATCAAAAACGATCAAGAGCAAATTGTTTATACAACCTTTGCTTTCACTGTCTTCCCTAACAAATAGTATTAGTAAATGAGTCACATAAAACCACTTAAACTTAATTCTAAAAAGGAGGGGAGGAAGTCCGTATTTTAGTAATAGTAATTTATTCATAATAATAGCAACTTTTTAGCCAAGTATCACATTAGCAAACATAGAGTTTGGACTTTGCTTTTAAACAAATGAGTTATGAATCTGTAAATTATATTTTTAGGAGATCAGTAACATTATTTCTATTCCTCAAATTTTTTTTTCTTTAGCAAAAATTTTAAATCCCAAGCTTAAACAATATTTTATAAGGCTTTTAAAATACTAAAAATTTTTTTAACTGAGGTGACTCATTTTAGCAAGCATAATCACATTTTCCGTGCCTTTCAATTACGTCAAGCTTTTTACAGAACTGCATTAAATCTCAAGATTGCACTGATCTTAAAAATTAGGTCTTGTGTCAAAAGGTGATCCAAAACCATCTTCTCAACAGACCTCAGTGGAATATTTCCTTTGCAGAACTGTTGTTATAGCTAAGGCCCAGTCTACTATGTCCCTCTCTAATCCCCTGCTTGTTGCATACACCTTACATCAATTTTTTCCATACTTAAATCCTGCAGTGTCCTTTGTGTTGTATTCATTGTCAATTTGGTATTACATCTAAAGCTTATTTATTGCACTGGACTGTGAGAATTGTGTGGGTTTCCAGTATTTCCATTTGTAGTTGCCTGCTATTGTGTCCTATAACTTACGTTAGGAGTAATGTATGTAACTGATGATAACAAAGACATTATCTCACATACTTCTACTTGTGATGTAACTGTAAAAAGGAACAAAAAATAACTGTTCATAGATATGAATATTGCTCCAGCAATGTTGACTTTGATACTATTGAAAGTGCTTCAGAAATAGCCCTTTATGTCCAACAGTAAATAAGTTCTTGGCAAGTACTGGCCAAGATTCAAGACAACTTTGGGTGGTACAGAAGTAATACCATATCTGATTTTTGGAAATACAGTCTAAAGGTCAGGTAGGTAAGATGAGCTGTATACAAAAATCAGTGGTGCTAATCCTCCATCTAGTCTCTCACACCACAACACTAACAACAAACCAGAAGTCCTCAAATTTCTAAGCACAACTTACCTCTCAATAGAGAACAATAGAGTAGAAACATTTATACGTCTCTTCTCAGTCCCAGAACAACTATTTTGCATTTGATGTGTACTGTCAGCTCAAGGAATTCACCAAAAAAAGTAAAAGGAATAATGGCAGGTGGAAAGAAGGCAGAACACCAACCCACATGGATAGTCTATAATTTTCAAAATCTGCTGGGTAGGTGGCAACAGAGGTGTTGCTACTTCAGTACAGAGTTAGCAGTTCAGTTCTCTAATCTATGCATAACATCTATTTTCTAAAGATGGCACTTGTGGTAGTAAAAAACTGGGTTAACATTGCTGAACTGGGATGATTAGAAGCAACTGAAAGACCTGTCCAGTCATTTGGAAAGGGGGGAATCCATGGTCACAGGAACAGTTTAAACACAGAGGTGTTATAAGCAGGAGAAAAACACCCCAGCATTCTGCAAAACAATGTTACAGGATTTTATGTACTTTTGTGCTTTCTTTACTTCTTTTTTTTTTTTTTTTTACCATTACTCTATTCATTCCCTTTACTAGCAAATTTCAATTCCTTATCACTATTTAATGCTTACCATAATAAAAAAGTAATTTTGAGAAGAGAATAAAGATAGAAAATGTCAAAGTTGCAGAAAACTGAAAACATTGTCAGAAAAGAAGCTGTTATAGAGTTTTAATTACATTTTCTCTCTGCTGCTTTTTCTATAATGGCTTGATTCTTCTTGTGAGAGCTGGGTATTTTTTCTGATGAAGTATTGGCTGTCTTAACGTTATTAAGTATTGAATACGCTTTTCATTTCTACTCACTGTATTTCATGCAGCCACATGCCAAACATCTTATCAGTTACAGCACAAATTAAGAAAGGTCACTGCAGTGGATGGGGACGCTCCTTTGCAGTCTCTCTGAGTTTCTGGAAAGGAGAAAGTATTAGGCACCTGGAAATCTTCCTGCCTCCCAGAAATCAACCACTATTACAGTAGCCTACACTAGTGAAAATTTTTAACAAAACAATAAATGCTGACTTACTGTCAGCGTGCCTGAGAAATGTATAATTTTCATTAATAATATTAGACAGGGAAGAAGGGAAGTTTTCTAGCCTTCCTTCCCCATTTTTCCTGGCAGCCTGAAGGATGTCTGATTGGAAAGCCTCCTTTCAAGGAAGCATGGAATCACTCTGTTGATAATTTATGGCTACAAGAATTTCACAACATTCTACAGAAAAATATATTAACTTTAATGTTTTGGTTATTATTCTTCAAACTAGGGGATTATAATATTTACCATACATTACCATAATTTCTGTATTTACCCACATTTATTCAATATCTGCTTTCTCTCGTGAAAAGAGTTTTCACTTATTTTGTCACGAAAATCTCACCAGTGATTTATTTATTCAACTTCAGGTCATAAATCACGACTGTATCTCAGTTCTCTTTCTCTGTTCAGGTTCCTTATGACATTTGAAGTCAAACTGCATTAGATGACAATAGGTCCAACACTATTCATGATTAAAATTAATGGAAAAAATGTAAAACATTTACCAGTTGGCACTAAGTTCATCTGAAGTGCATACATCATTTAAAAATTCAACTGCTGGGAAATTCACAGGTCTGACTGTTCTTGTGGGAGTCATAGGTCTCAGAAAACCATAGGAAAGTTCTAAATAAAACCCAGAATTTCTTACTGGTAATGTGTACATGGGACTGAATGAAGAATGAGTATTCTTACTCTGTGCATGAGTCACATCGATGCATTCTACCTGACTCAAGAGTTACTAATTCCTTTCTTGTGATCCAGAAGGTCAAAGGGAATTTGGGCTCCTTCTGCTTGAGCTAAAGCTCAACACCAGATGGTACCTGAAGGTGACACAGGGGTCTGCAGACTAAAAATGGAAAATTACATTTTAGTTTGAAGAAAGATGGTTACACAAACAGTCATTGAATAGAGTCAGCTATGTACAAAGTAACTTTAAGAGATCTTATAAAAATCAAAATACGCATAATGTTAATATTAAATTTTGGGGAAAAACAAATGAGGAGGAAAACCAAAGCACAAGCATTTGCAATATTAAGAAACTTCCAAAATATTCGAGAAAAGTTAAAGCCCATGTATGACAGTCATTTAGGAGTCATTATAATTGTTCTCTTAACACTGTCATCAGCAGGAGCAATGACTGCGAATGAATTGGGAAGTGCTGGATTTTGCCTGATGTCTCCTGTGTGTTGCAAAATACATGTGTGTTCACAGAAAACATAAAAATACACCTCTTAATAATAAAATCTAAATTTGAAAATGCAATAAATAAAAAAATGTTAGAGTAGAGTAGTAATCGCTGCAATTCTACAGATGTCTTCCAGTGCCAGTACCTAAAAATCAGAAGACAGGCTACATAGAATGTCTTGGGAGCTTTAAAATACTTTTTTTACTACGTTTAGACTTTACATGTCTTCCAGAGAAAGGAATCTTCCTGTCTCCAGTGGCTAAAATCTACTACTCAGGTCAGGTTTCATAGCAGAGATAAAGTAGCAGCCTCTTAAGTACACATGACTACCACCATAAAAGTTAAGTATAAGTTAAAATCAATATCAAGAATTACACTTGGAAGCAAATGAAGCACTGGAAGCAAATTAAGTTTATAGAGTTCTAATTTAACGTTCACCATGCAATAAGCTCTGCAGAAAGTACATTAGGGCCCAGCTTGGAGGTGACAAAGCTGATTTTAGTGAAGTCTATATTCAAGACAAATGGTCAAGACTGCCTGGAGGTTCCAAGATGAAAGTCTGGGCACTCAGCTGCTACCCCTCCTGTTCAGATAGCTAGAGATCTCCCAAAGGGAGACTGAGAGAGATAAATGTTGCCCTAATCCTTTTATACAACAATCGTGGACATAATCTTTCAAAACCTGATCAGTAAAATCAATACCTCAGAAAAATTTTCACACAGGATTTACTAAAAAAGAAAAAAAAAGCTGCAGGAAACATTTCTTGCCTTCTCCAGGTGGTTGCCTTCTGAGGAGATTGGTCTCATGATCTACAGCCTTGTGCCAGCACTTGCCTTCAGGGTCAAGCTTTCCCCATCTTTCCAGGACTATTCCACAGAGGAAAACAAAATACAGAAAGATAAAATTACTTTTTGTTCATTTTCCTTACCAAGATTGGAAACAGAGTATCTGGCCCAGAGGAATCACTTTATAGGTAAGCTGGAAAAAGCCCCCACAAAACTTACCAACACTGCTCAAACTTATGGTCCCATGTGTGGGTACTTAGAAGTTTTCACTAGAAAGACAGCACACAGGAAATCAGACTCTCCCTCAAAATTACATTTTTTTTTGAAACAAAAACAACACAAACCAAAAACCAAACCCCAGATGACAGCTAGCTGCTATTTATGGTAACAAAAAGACTAAGAAATTCAGTGTCCACCAGTTTTCTAGGAAATCATAATTAGCATGCCATCAACACATTACATATGTCAGTGAGCAATTCCTTACAACATGTTGGCATTTCAGCTTTCTGTGAGGTGCAGGGAGAATAAAGATAGGGTTGTTTTGATCTTTCTGCCATTGAATTTCTACTGTCTGCCTTCATCACCCTTTCTTTCTACAGAAGAACTAATGAAATGGAACAGAAACCCTATCCTGAATTGTATATGATTCTCCATTTATTTCTGGAGTTTAGAAACAAACCATGGGATGAAATCTCTGTCACATTCAAGTACGAGGCTTTGAAGGGTTTTTTCAATTGAACAGAATGTCTTTTAGTTTTTTTTCTGTTTTTTCCTTTATGTGTGTGTCTGTGTCCCAATACATACAAAGAAAATATAGGAATAGAACACAATATTCTAAAGACTTATTTTTATTCATTTTGGCATGTAATCTAAATATGTCACTTAACTGCCAAGGGAAAAAAACTAAATCTAACTGAAGTCTATGTTCTTTTCCACAGCTATTATGGGCTCATGCAAGGTGTTCCCTCAGTGTGTGCACACCAGCAGTATTCATTCATTTAAAAACACAACATCACCATGATTAAGTTGTTGCATTAAAACCTACAAAAACCCTCCTGTTTCACATTGTTAATAATATACTAGGGATTGGAGACACCCTAAAAAGCAACACACAGAAATTCAAACAGCCTGGATAACGGTGAAGAGGAAGCTAACACATAAATAAATTACTTGGGTAGGCAAAGAACAAATTCACAGAGAGAGGTGGTAGCATATTGTCAGAAGACAGCTTCAGGCAAAATAGGTGAAAATCACAAAGAAAAGACATGAAGCACAGAAAGGGAAACAAAATTGCAGAGGAGTAGCAAAAGCAAAGGCCTAATAGTTATTCTGACTGGGACAAGTTGACAGCATGCCAAAAGAATTAGGATCTAATCAGTCTGCGGGGCTGAAGACTGTTTGGAAGAAGGAGAATCAAATAAATGGAATATTTGAAAAAAAGCCAAAGGAACAAACTGATTTTGAAGGAAATATTATGTTCCCGTCAAAAGTCTCTTGACACAGAAAGGGTGAGACAGACAATTTCTACAGCTGGGTCATCATCGCCTCCTTATATCCAGATAAGGTTACCATGATGTTTAAGACAACCTGTTGAAGATACAGGACAGTGTTTGTCCATCTACAGTAAGAAAGCTGAATGATCCATAGATACATAAGTAGCTCAGTGGGAAAATTCAACTGATTTTTTTAAAATATGTGTTACCTTACTAAATGACAGTAGGTTAAAAAAGTGTAAATATTGGCTGTATTACATTTGTAACTATGATGGAGTTTTGCTTCCTGATATATCTACATAGTTTGCCACTGTTTTTAAATCCTCATAAAACCATCAAATGAAAATCATTGTCATTAATTAGCTTCAGTAGTTGTTCACATTCAGCCCTGAATCCACTGCCCACTTCAAAATTGCTTAATTTTTCTCCTTGGAAAACCAGGCTCAATCTTCCAGAATAGCCCAAGAGTAATTGCAAAAGCAATTACTTTGAGACTTGCGTAACCTCTGGACAGGAATGCTGTCATTAATGGGCAAGTCAGGACACACAACTGGAAACAGAGTTATTGGTCATGACACCAAATAAGCCCAGAGTCATCCAAAACATTAAGATGGTATCATAGGAACAGCCTGCACTCAGATTCTGAAGATCATGCTCCTTCCCATTTGGATGTTTAGCTGTAAATCTAAATTTAATACTGGCTTAGCTTTAATATACATTCTTTGTGACTATAAGAACAACTAAAACATATATGCCCAGATTCTTTACTAAAATGTAAACCCACCTCTAAACTAGAGGTTACTTTGATCATGGTTGCTTTGACAAAACTAAATTATCAAAATGTTAATTATTTCCTATAGTACATATATTTTACAGTGCCTCAGATACTATTCTGTGATAAAATTAATTAAAAGACCATTTTAACAACAATCAACCAAAAACAAAATTAGCAATAAAGAACGACATCGGTGTAACCTCACAGCCTCGCAAGTACAGCATGACTGTAGCTAGAAAGAGGCCATCAAGGAGGATGGAGATGGGGCACAGGCACAGAGATCTCATGCCTATAAACACCACGGTTTGTTACAAAGTGCAGGCCGGAGCTGGACAAATCTGGTTTCAGGGGCAACGAAGAGAATGGAGAATCATCATCTAACAAAAGTACAAGGCAATACATATGGTTGTGGAAAAAGCACATTAGAAAACATTAAAATGACCCTGAATAGATCCTGGAGGGAGGAAAAAGAAACAAACATTGGATACAAACATCATGATATTTCTCCATGTGCTGCCAACTCACCGACAGCACCAGCATGAACCTCGTGGCCTTGGGTCCCAAGGAGCTGAGGAAAAGGAATCATAGCACCAGAAAAAGGGCTAGAAACCATGCATCTAAAAATCCTAACTACACTGTTATATTTTTTCTCAGCTAGTGACGATTAAATTCTGATTATTTCAACTGTACCAACAAGAAATTCTTGACCTTACTTAGAACGAACATTTTGAATGCAACATTGCATGAGATTCAAAATTCAAATTTACAGTTACTATTCTTATAGTTAAAAATTATTGGTTTCTTCTATAAAGTTACATATTTTCAAAGAAACAGCCCTGTGGATTTCAAATGGTGACATAAGATCTGGAAGGAATTCTTTAGGTAGATTGTTGGTCTTTCCAAGAAAAGTTACATTCACCAGATGTGTGATGTTGCTCCTTGTTTAGGAGGAGAAGAAATTACCTGTTTAGGTGAAAAAATTTCATCAATACAACTATCCTTTCTACTACCTATGATAAAGGTATCTCCCTAAACAGACTCTTCATGGAACCCTTGACTATATCAGCAAGTTATTCTAATAATATTCTATTATTCTAATGGCATTGTTGAAGAGTTAGTCTAAGCTGGATATCTAATTTACAGAGGGTGGTTTGAATGAGAAGTGCTCGGGAGACAACAGTAAGGAAAAAAAATCCTCATTTTTCTTAGAAAGGATTCTTAGAGGGGAAAAAAAAGATTTTTTTTATTTTTGGCTTGGGTTTTTTGTTTGTTTGTGTCTGGTTTGCGTTATGCTTTTTTTATTTTTTCCCTATAATAACACTATTTAAAACCCTGAAAATGGTGTTTCAAAATCTGGAGTATGTTAGTTTGAGAATCATTGATCATTAGTAAGAAATTGATTATTAGTAAGAAAGTGATTTCAAAGGTCATTGCGTTTCTTCTTGCAATGATAATTTCTCAAAATAATTTAGCCTGAAACAGTACAAAATCACAACCACAGTATAAGGGGCTAATTCTAATTCTTCTACTAAATTTTCAATTTAGTAGATCAGTGACAGAAACAAAAGATTCAGATATTTGAAATACTATAAAAGAAAAAAAAATCACTTTTACCCATTTAACAAGCATTGCTTTGCTTGGGGAAAATAATTGATGAGAACATCCACTACTTTTTCATGTTAAAGTCAAAGATCTGGATCAAACATGTCTACATTATTTTTCAGATTTATTTTTTAATTGGCATCAGCACTCCTTCCAAAGCACAGATGTCCATCAGCAGAAGCATGTGAGAAGAGTTGGCCAAGGCAGGTATGACTGATTTGCCAGTGATGGTATTACCTGATATGTCAAAAATGGTGACAGTACACAAATGCTGAATGGATCATCAACTTGCCAACATGTTTTAAGGCTGATCTTTGATCATCTGTGGGAATCTCTGGATTTTTATGGGAATTTTCCATGGTCAGGTAGCCCATCTACATCTATGTATTAGTATAGATTCTGAAAAATATTAAAATCAAGCCCTGGCTATGCAGCTTTTCTCTTTTCCCCTCATCTTTCCCTCTTTTCCCCAAATATGCAAGTGCTTGGGTTTTGTAATTTCTTCATATATATCATGCTGTGATCAAGAGCAGTTCAATGTAGTGCTGGTGTTTATACAAAAGGATATCTGAGGCCACTTTGATATCCTACATAACAACTTCCTGTGATTCCTCTTCCTAGTTTTGTATCATTTAGATGCAGCAAACTGCAATTTAAAAGAAAAAAAGTTCTAAATCCCTACACTTAGACTGACAGTGAGAGTAGGGTTTAGCAGCTGATTTTAGATGACAGGAGAGATGTCTACACCTTTGCTGAACTTGCCACCTATGCAGTTAAGGGATGGCTGCAGTCACTTTGCTGAGGTGTTTAATCTGAGCTGCTTCCTCAGTGTAAGATGAATCACGTTATGGAACTGCTTAGTTCCACCTGTCTGTTCTAAGGAGACCTCTGTAGAAAGCTTAAAACCTGAGGACCTGAATCCCACACCTCAGATACTTTAAAATAAATCAAGACAATAACATTATTTATATATTATATTAAATAATAGGAAAAACAAACAAACAAGTTTGTTGCTACCGGAGTGAAAACAGATTATTGTAGTGGCTTTCTACTGCAAATTCTTGGAAAGCAATATTTTTGAAAAATATATCTTTGATTTTTATTTATTAAAATAGTTTCAATTTTGAGGTTTCTAACATACATTTCAAATTCCATTTTTTTCAAATTCTTGTCCTATATGTAATTGCGTGGCTATTATCAGAATTATTTTCAGTGATTTTAAAAACAAAACCACAATAAACATATTTTTAAAGATACAGTTCTAGTTCATACTATCTGTTCCATACTACAACAGGAATCACAGAACAAGATTTTCCTTCTCTGAACATCAATTCTGCTCAATAGAGAGCAGCACCTGTTCAAGACAGTGTTGCAGCACTTTGGTTCTTTATCAGCTACCTCAGGGTTACCACAATGCACTGTACAATGAATGTCACATGACAAACCATGAGGAAAGATGGACTAAAACCAGACTGTATTCAGAGTGTAGAACCATAGAATCATTATGGCTGGAAAAAACCTCTAAGATCATTAAGTCCAACCATCAGCGTAACATTTCCATGTTCACCACTAAACCCTGTCCCCAGGCACCACATTCACATGTTTTTTTGAACACTTCCAGGGATGGTGACTCCACCACTTCCCTGGACAGCCTGTTCCAATGTTTAACCACTCTACTATTGTATATCCAACCTAAATCTCTCTTGGTGTACTGGCTCCCACCTTGCCACAACTTTTCAGGTCCTGGTAGACAGCAATAACATGTCCCCTGAGCCTCCTTTTTTTCAGTCTAAACACCCTCCACTCCCTCAGCTGCTCCTCATAAGACTTGTGCCCCAGACCCTTCATCAGGTCCTCTGCCCTTCTTTGGACACACTCCAGGTAGGTCCTCACACCTGGGGAATGCTTTTAGTCAGTGAGACTTTCAGCCATTATTTTCGTCCACTTTTTGGGTGGTCAGGACACAAAGCCAAGGTTAACTCTGTAGTTGAACTGCAGTGTTGATAGCAATGCACATGTACCTTGACGTGTTTAATAATTAAGTGCTCTGCAAGAAGAGAGAGAGTGGTTCTGTAGGCACATTCCTATGTTTCTTCCATGAATTTTCATTTCATTAAGTCATCTTTTCATAATGATCACAAACAGGGTATTTATCTGATCTTAGGTGGTCATCAGGAACTATGATTAACAACTCCAAGTTTTCTAGAATTTAACGAAAAAATAAAACACCAGAAAAAGAAAGAAGGTTTTTCAACTTGCAACACTAAAATAAGTTGGTTTGCCATTAAAGTTACTAGGCTAATTTCCTCACACATAAAGTGCTTAGACCCTTCATTATAGGACAGCTATGACAAAAAAAAAACCAAGTGATGTCACTGGAACATTCTAACCCAAATTGTGATAGGAGGACCAAAAAGGAAAGTAAAGGTCATGAGGAGTGCTAAGTGTGGGTAAGCACACTGAAGACCTCCTAAGTCATGGCCAGAACACACTGCTAACACTCCAGGAGAGCATTGAAAGATGAGGAAAAGTTGGAATAGCCATGTCCAGAGCCTTAGGTAACAGTGCCCCAGAAGGGCAACTCAGATGCTTGCACATGCAAGTAGAGCAGGACTGGGATGAATCATGAAGTGGCAGTGGACAGCTGCATATTCACATTATTCAGTTGCTGTATATTTTGCTGTACACCTTATTCAGTTTTCTATAGTCTATTTGTAAACAAATCAAGGATCAAGAGGAAAAGCTATGTTGTATTCACACCCCCACAACTAAGAAGCATGTTAAATGTATTTTGAATAGTAGATTTTAGTGCTGATAATTTCTATCATCTCTGTGTTGGACTTTGTGCTGCAATGCTCATTTAGCCATTTTTCTGTATGTAGAATCTATCTACCTGTCTACTCCCCAAAAATCTGTTCAGTCTTTTATTACCAAAAAAAATACATACATATATATATATATATGTATATATATATATAAAGTTAATGTTTGCACTCTTCTCTGTGGAAGACACATTTCAACAACTCAGTGCAGGGTTTTTAATATCTGGCAACTACATAAGTTACACTAAAACACTGCAGTTCAATTCTGTGTTTTTTTAACAGATTATGAAGGCAATAGAATAATGTTTTTCTGTAGCTGAAATTCTCTGTTTATCTGGTAATTATGTATGGGTCTTTGATTCCTTTCAGCTATCCACAAACAACATGCTGGCCATCCGTGGAGAGAAGTGCTGCATGCATATTTGTGTTGGGAAAAAAAAACAATTCCTCAAGGTATGCTACCAACAAAAAAAGAGTCTAAAAGAGAATTTGAAAGCTGCTGCTTTAACAGGGCTACTTGCAAAACTGCCAGGCTGTGTAAGTGAATGCAGGAAGATGTTACAGTTGGCTTACTGTGACAGAGCACTGATATTTTCACCCCGTACGGTGGATCATCCGGGGATCACACTCCTGAGGATGTACTGGGCTAGGATGCAGTATGCAGACCTGCTGCAGCAAAGAATCTGCTTTAACTAATGAGGGGAATAGCAGAAAAGAAAACAAGAGCTGACAGCTCCTTGATACTAAATGGTGTGACCTAAGCCCATAGCTGTCAAGGTTTTTGCACTGCCAGAAGGGAGATCTGGGGGTTTGCAGCAAGAGAAACAACTATAATGATTTAGGCTTAACCTCAGCAGTGCCCTGACCATTATTTAATGATGACTCACCTTGGAGTATGCTAGTTAAATATTTTGATAGGGGAAGAAATAAAAGTTACTGGTCCAAATAGTTCCATTGTACATAAATAAGTGAAATAGTTGATAAAACAGTATGAAAAGGCAGGCAGGGAGCATATAATTATTCCCCAGGTGACACGAAATAAAACGGGCAGTGTAAATCTACTAAAGGGCATAATTATCTCCAGGTCCAGGCCCACATGAGACATCATCTAACACTTGCAAAAGCCAGAGGATTGTTCATTTTCACCTGTTGCATCGATAGGAAATATTGCAGCAAATGGCTAAAAGCAATAGGCAGTTACTTCACACACACAAAAAAATGCTAAGGAAAAAACAGAACTAACACCTGAGATTTGTGTAAGGGCACTGGATAAGAGCTGATATGACATGTTAGACTCATTGGGCAAGGAGCTCAATTAAATATGCATGGTATTCTTCAGGAGATGTACTACATCTTCCATGCACTCCTAGGTACAGTGAAAATATTCTGTGTTGCTGAAAACCAACAGGGCCTGTACGCAGCTGCCTGGCTGTCCTCTGTAGAGCTGCAGTGATGATAATCATGACATCCTGCACAAACCCAGTCATGTCCATCAGGTCTGGCACCTCTCCCATCTGCTCAGCATGGGGAGGAATCCTACAGACACCTTGCATGTTAAATCAGGCATGCTGCAATATTAATATGGTGTGGTGCAGAGCTGCAAAGGAGATGCCAGTCCAGACAGACATAAAATAAATTAAGTTTTGTGCTCTTTTTGTGTGAATGTGAAAATGGAGACATGATACTCAGTGACATCCATCAAAGCCTGCAGATGACACAGGGAATGTATCTCCTATCAGGGAATAGGATTCTTCTGGTTGATACTATGAAACCAGAAGCATTTACATAATCTGTAAAAAGAATAGGTTTCAGGAACAAATGCTAATAGATGGCCTAAAGAGTACTTCAAATGCAGAGAAAATCATGTTGATGAATTAAAAAAAAAGTTATCTTCTGTCTCCTATTAAAATACAAAAATCTAATGAATTAAGAAATTTACCAAGTGATATAAAATTTGAAAACTGACATTTGCATTTAATTTTTTAGACTCTCGCAATGGATGTCAACTGAATTACCTTAACCTAGGCTTCTTCCAGTGTTCCTAAACACACTGTCACCTTTTCATATCACCCTGGCATGATTTAGAATGAAGTTTCACAAAATAAGCTTGCAAAGCTTTTGATATTGCAAGGAGGCCAGGTGGATTTTGATTTAATGTTACTGTGCAACGTATTTTATAAACAGAAGGATGTATGTGTTTAGGACTCTACAAAGAATAATCCTGTACACCGTGGCCTCAGTCAAAAGGTGGATACTAGTCTATAAAAAAAATTTTTTGTATTTTCAGAATTTCAAACTTTAACACTTAACTATTACAATCTTTTAAATATGAAGGCTCCAAATCATTAGTTACTACTCAGAAACTTGATTACAGTTAAGATCATCACATTAGAAAGCCAGTATCTGTCTATTAACACTGTTAATGGAGAAGTGGGTAATACTTACTAACCCACTGCTGGTACTGCAAAAAATACAGCATGATTATGTGACACCAATTAACAGCATGTTTTTGAAGAATGCCAGCCTGACAAGTCATTGACAAGTACTGGAAACTAAAGGCTCAAGAATGTATGAGACATGACAGAGGCAGCACAAGTTCTCCCACCCTTCCTTCCCAATACTCTTCAACCCTGACTTACCATATTCTGTGGAAAAAATTCATTTGCTATGCCTACTCCACAGTTGTTATCTGTGAGTGACCACCAGCAGGCCTGCTGGCTAGTGCCAGTTTTGACAATGGATTATGTCGTGAAATGACATTTGGGTTTTGTCCTTGCTCAATAGCAAACAGTGTTAAGGAAGTAGGTCACAAGACAAATTCCTAGTATAGGAAGGTGGCAGAGTTTTATGGGCAAACAACTTTAATCTGTCCTTTTCTCTTAGGTTATGTTTGCTTACCAGGGGGAAATAGTGGGGGGAAAAAGTTGACCTGCCTGAAAGGATGGAGCTTATGTGCAGAGCGGAATAAGATTTGATTGCGTGAAAGTGAAGTGCCTATTAGAAAGAAAATAAACATTTCCTGAGAGAGGAGCTTACTCACTTCAGAAAGCCTGCCTGCTTCCAAAAAAAGAATTTACCTGCTAGGATCCAGCTCACTGGCTTTTCTGCCAAGTGCTGGAAAGCAAAATGCTGAAGCAAGGTCTATACTCATTACTTCTGCTGCTATCACACAGTCAAAACAAGGCCATCAATTAATTTCTGCACAATAGCCTCTTCAGCTTTAAAATCTACCATGCTTTGCTCACCGCTTTCAAGGCAATCCTGGAAAGTAAGGGTGCTATGAGAAGCGTTAATCTTTTCATCTTTTTTGTACGGGTCTAAGAAGAGAAGAGTCTAGAAGCTATTCATCACTTACAAGGCATAACATGAACTTTTCTTGTGCTTTTGAAGTGATTCCCCTGAATATAATTGACTAAACTGATTAAAGCAACTGTTGAGTTGAAAGTCTTCCAAACAAGGTCTGAAAAATGCCTTCCTGTGAAATGTTTAATATTTCTTTTTGTATGATCTCCTTATTAGGCTGTTCAACTTTTTATCCTGCCAAAATTATGATTTTTCAGAAAATTGGATTCTATCTCCTCACCCTCTCTGTAGCTGACACTATTTTCTTAGGGTTTTGTTTTCAGAACTGGCCATTTGATTTCAGACACCTTATTTTTTAGAAAACACATTTCTTCTGCAACATAGAACATTACCTAATTATTGTCTTGATTTTCAGTACCCAGCTGTACAAAGTTTTATACAAAATGAAGAATTGGTGTTTAAAACGAAATCATTATCAAAAAGCCAAGTCTAAAATTAGGTTTTTGGCATAATGAAAAAACATAAGACATTTTTAACTACTTTACTTCTTCCACTAAAGCATGTATTTTTCTCATATATGAGAATTTCACAGGATCACAGGATGGTTGAGGTTGGGATAGATGTTTGGAGGGCATCTTGTTCAAGGAGGGTGGCCCAGAGCACAACCATCTCCAGATGGCTTTTGAATGTCACCAGTGATGGAGACTCCACAGCTTCTGCAGGTAGCCTGTGCCAATGTTCAGTCACCTATCAGTACTCAGTACACATCCACAAATCTGTAAACATACCTATTTTATAGATATTTTATATCTATAGATATCTATTTTATCTATGTATTTATGAGAAAATACATGCTTTGTGTGTCCTTGTGTTTGCAAGATACAATATATAATTTTCTTTCTGCCCTATCATTAAAAAAAATCAACTACAAGCGACCTTACAGTGAACCCTGAACCTTTGAATGTTTTTATGGCATAGCTTCTGTCCTTATTAATCTTTAACACATCCTTCATAGGAAAAGAAAAAGCAAATACGAATGAATGCCCATTTTGTGTTCACACACTGGGATATTAGTGCAGTTAATTTGCATTCCCAGTTAGCCAGTTGGGTGTACTTTGTAAGGTGGGTGCAGTTATAGATCTTCAAGTGCATCCTTACCATCCATGGAGCTGTTCTGCTGAAGGACTAAACTGGAAACCACATGGTACAACAGGCAGCAACACAAGTTTTAAAATCATTTTAAAGCCTGTTTAAAAAAAAAAAAAAAAAAAAAAAAAAAAAAAAAAGCTCACGTGGAATACTTTCTACTTTATTATATTTATCTATATACTTTAAGACACTCCGTTATCTATTCATAGTTCAGCAGGTATGCCACGCTCATCAGTTTCCAAATTATTTGCTGGCTTCCTGGCACACCTCTTAGTTATTTTTATCTGATATTTCAAATAAATTACAAAATGCCTTGAATTGCATGATTAGTCCATTATGTAGTCTGTTTATTACAATTATATGAACTTTTGATTAACCTCCATAAGTTTCATGAATAAATTACCTGGATCGAGGAAGCTGCCAGTTAATGTTACAATGTTCCAGTGAGGAGTTTCCAAGAGATTAGGCTGCTTTTTTTAGAGGTAGCTTTTTTCCTCCCTGCTTCCTCTAAAAGTAATGCGTGCCACTGCTGGCTCAGGTGTGATGAAGGACATGTGAATATTTTTGCAACTCCCTCAAAATGAGCGGGTGCAAAATTTACTCACAGAATCACATCTTTGGAAGATGATTTGTGCCCTTTTAAATATTGATGGCACAGCCACCCTAACATGATGAGGATAAATTATGCTAATCATCATGAGGCTCCCAAGCTGTACTACACTACAGTTCAGAAATTTCCCCCCTGTACCTTCTGTGAGTGGTGTTGAAAAATTACTTGTTGAGAAATCTAAATGCAATTACCAGGAGGAAGAATCATAAGAATAGATAGTTGCCAAAGACCTGATTTTGCTTTTGCCCAAAGACCCTCCCCACTCACACATACACATTTCCCAGAGGTCTATTTTTTGCACAGCAAGCTTCATTTAGGCAGATGGACCGGCACCACCACTTTTATAAAGTAATCAAGAAAATAGAAGAAAAAAATTATGTGGATGTAGCCTTTGGGTACAGAGGAAGGTATTAGCTGAAGTCAGTAGAGAGTGGGATGACCAAAAGAGCACCTTGCCTACCAAATTCACCACACTTGACACCTGCTGTGTGTTGTAGGATCAGGACAAGACGAGAAGTAGGACAGCTTTCTGATGGTCTGTCAAGAGCAAGTAATAAACCTCCAGAGATAACCTGTTGGTAAAAGAAAGCTTGGTGGTCCAGAGATTGATTAGGCAGAGAGTAGAAAGGCACTGGAGAAGGGTGCAGGTGCCCCTTTGATTAACTGTACAGAAGACCTTCAAATACAGAATAAAAGCATGAACTCAAAGTATTAATTGCAATGACACAGGGTCTGTCTGCAAGAGTTGAGAAGTGCAGAGATGTTCACAAGAACATTTCAGTGCTGCCCTGTACAGCTGGTCCTCAACAGCATCACAGTAATAAAACAGCTCAAAAAGGAGAAAGTTCGTGCAGTAGAACAGCATGAGGTGCCCAAGAAGGTAAAAAACGTTTCGGAGACCCTGAGGGAGCACCAGTGAGACTGAAAGGGTGCTGGAAGAGCCATCAGAGCCCACTGGGTGGGGTCCTCTAGCCTGGCTGTTCCAAAGGGATGTTGATATAGCAAATGTAAGATATTTCATCCCTGCCTTAGCTAATGTTTAGACTATTCTTAGAAGACAAAATTTGTTATGTATTTCTTAAAAAACCAAATACGAGAGGTCCTGTAAGGTCAGAATAGTCCATGGGTTCAGTTCAAGTTTGATGGAAAACTACTGGGAATGATCATCAAATGAGCCTGGGCTATAAATATTATTATTAACATACTGATTATATCTTTTTCTATGCTGCTTTTTCGTAGGAGATAGACAGAGATGGTGCCAACTGCTCTCAGTAGTTGGCAGAAACAGAGAACTGGCTGAAAACCAGCTGGTTGCAGCTCAGATTGGTTAGATAGATGGCATTCAGGAGAAGCATTTCAGACATAGAATACTGCACCAAACTAGTCCTGAAATATTTTCATATTAGACTCAAATTTCTGGGGATTCACAGATCTATTAGGGGTCAGCTTTCCAGAGAAAAATGTAACACTGCTGATCCTACACATTTTCTCTTGTGGATGACTATACTCACAGTAAATGTATTCTCTTTTCTGTGATCTGTAAACACAAAAGTCCCAGGATGTTTACAGGAGAGGAAAAAACTGCTAAGGCCAAGAGCCCAGTGACATTACTCTTCTCAGTGAATATTGGGGTGCAAGCTGAGTGAAGGCAAGTGAGAGCCAGGAGACTAAGAGGTAATAAGGGAGCAGGGACCAAAATCAAAAGCATTATTCTAATGATCAACAATATACCAGTTCAGATACTAGAAAGCAAAGAAAAGACATAAAGAAGGGAAAATATTAGGTGTGACAAGAACTTTTTGTTTGTTTGTATGTTTTTTTAAAAAGTAAATCCTGGAGGACAGATGGTAAGGTTGTAAAAGATGTGCTTTCTACAAGCTAAAGTCAGGAGCATTAGAAGTGTAAAGAGGCATGAATTTAAGTAAGAGAGCTATTTATTACAAAAACTAACAATGCATGCACCAGAAGCTTATTGGTATTTCTTTAAAGCAACCTTGGTAAATAGTGTAAGAATTACATAGGATACTATGAACCTTTTGGTGTAATTTCCTTCTGTTTCCCAGAAACAATAAAATAATATACAGGAGTTCTTTCACTTTCCTCAGCGCAGTGACATTTCACAAAAGGTAAAGTAATGCTGCACCTACTGACTTCCCCTGTCTATTTACAAGAGGAAATGTCATCAAGCATTCAAAATGTCACTACCTACTGGGATGACGTCATGGAAATGTTCCTTCCCTTTCAGATGCTGGTGTTTGGAGCAATAAACCGTAATCTGCTTAAGGAGATGATGGTTTGGTAGGCAAATGGCACTGTGCTTTATACCTACAAAATGAATAGCGGAGCAAACACATTTGCCAGGACTGAAGACATTTTCCCAGGAGCTCAGACAAATGTTCATTACCGTTGTCTGCCTCTTAAGCCAATTACTGCTGCAATGCAGACAAAGAGGTGCTGTGTCTGCTACTTAGCCATCTTGTTACAGTCCCTTTAAAGTGTCATGTACACAGAGAAGTGTATTTGTAATCTTTATACTAAGTACACTTCACCTTAATTGCATCACCTCATGAAATTATATAAACAAGACTTTTGTATTTGTGCTAGAGATTTTCTTGAGCTGTAAAACCAAGGGTTGCTTGTGAATTTCACAGGATATAGTTAGTGGCTTTAGGACCCACAGTCTTGATTTATTTATTATTTGTGTGACATAGGCATAATTCACAAATTCTGAGATTCCTTTCTGTCATTAAATGTCTGCCAGATTCATATTCTGCTGTTTATTTCTTGCTTGTACTCAGACGTTTTTCTGATTCCTAATAAAACATAAACCTTAAAACTAAATATTTCTCAGAAAGAAATTATTTTGTACAAATTATCTATTTACTGTCTGCGTTATCAAATATTGCAATAAACATACATGACAACAAAAAGGTCTTCAAACAAACAAAAACAGTATTTTCCTTTTCCACTTCAGTCTGTTTTATCCAAGAGAGACATACACTGGTTCTTGTAGCCTAAGGACTTGCATGCATAGGCATAAAACTCAAAGTAAATCCTAAATTGAATCTATACTATGATGTTTAAAAAAATCCAGTTATGTTTTTTGTTTTCTTCTGTAGTTTGTGTGTTGGGGTTTTTTTGAACAATCCTTGATTAAATTTCAACTAAAGTTAATAAATATAGCCCAGTGGTGGTTCTCCTGATCTCCTAAACCTGCTATTGCTGATCTCAGCACCACTATTACGGCAATCAGCCTCAGAGGCCCTCTGAATACTGAGGAGCTACTATGTAAAACCTTAAGATACACACCAGTTTGAGATTTCTAACCCTTAAAATAAAATACACACAGAGTTTCTTTGTCCTACCACCAAGAAAGCACTCTGGGGTACATTTATGCAAATACTCTGGTGAAAACACTGGTTTCCATTAGTTTGCAAAAGAAAAAAGTGACACAGCAGGATAAATAATTTTTACTCACATTTAACGTGAGCATCCGAACACTTACTTGAGGCTATTCACTAAGTCAGTGAGTGGCAGGACTGATTGCAAACTTTCCATCTTCTGTGTTTTCAATATCAGAGACAATTCCCTAACTTTCTCAGATTTTCATAGAGCTTTCCAGCCTAGCAAGATTCACTGGAGTTCAGATGAGCTGAGAGCCACAGCACAGCTTATCTGAATCTCCTAAGTTTCTGAAGATTTCCCATCACAGGATTACACATTTATTTTTAGTAGCTGTACAACTTCTAATGTGAGTCACAAACCCCAAGTCAAACTAAGTTTATAAAGTTATGAGATAAAGCTAAGATTCTCAGACTTCTAACTGATTCCATTAGCATCGATGAGTAGGATGCATTTTGTGGAGATATGGTTATACACAATTTAAAATTCATCTGAATATTCCAAACTTAAATGAAAGAGCTGTTCTCTGGAGATTAACTGAGGAACCATATTCCTATTACTTGCTTCAGCTACATCTTTACTGATTTTTTTTCTTAAACAGTTTTGCCTCTCATGCTATTTTTAGGGATCACTTATTAGTGTCTGAGTTTAAATTAATGTGAGGATGCAAGTGCCCTGGTCCCAATAATTCTTCCCATTTTATCAGCTAAAACAGCATTCTATATGTGATATTTAAAAAATAAGACTGCATCTTCATAGTTAGTGCAGACAGCAGAGATTCACTCACAGACATAGTGGAAAACTAAGGAAAATAACCTCAAAAATATCAAAGTAAAGACAAACCCCAATACTCTCCAAATGTTCTTATGATAGAGTTTGAGATTCATTAGATGATTATAATACTCCTTTCAATTACTTCTATGCAACTGAGATAATTTATATTATGGCAAATGCAGTATGTATGACTTATCTTGCAAAAATTAATAAAAAGAAGTCAAATACTAAAAATATCCACATCATGGTAAACTTCTGGGCTACAAATAAATAGCCTGGTGAATTTGTACATGTGAAACACTTATTACTGTAGTAGCTTACAGGTTACTTTTCTGTTAAAGAAGAGTTTAAAAAAAACTGGACAAAATATATTTTCCAGTTTTCAGATATTCATGTCTTAGTTTAGAAAGTCTACATTTATTACTCTGGAACTAAATTGATTAGAAAAAAGCAAGCAACTACCTCTTGCATAGTTCCAGCTACAAAGCTCTCAAATCCAAAACAAAGACATGTCTTCTTGAAGTTCTGAATCATTCGGTGTAAAACGAAGCACTGTTGGCACTAGTAATTAAGGAAATCATTACAGCTCTATCTGTCTCATGGTACCTGGAAAAAAAACTGCTCTGGTTGTCACAACTCAGATGAACCTCAGTTTCTCTCAGGAGAAGATCCAAGCACACACCATTTCCATAGAGAGAGCTGCTCACAAACTTACCAACCCCTCCAGTCCGAGCAGTTAGCAGGCCAGATACACAGGGTGTAGTGGAAGGTCATCTGTCCTGAAATACAGCCCTAAACAGAAAGAATTGAGAATACATAATTAAAAATTCATAGTATTAAACAAATACTTATGTTTCAGCTACCTTATTTTCTCCCAGATAATTGCTTTTACATTTGCTCGTAATTCAACATTATCGAGCGAGCATTTGACAAAAAGATGTTGAGATTTCCATTGCAACTGTTGAGAGAAATGAGCTGGATGGAAACAGCCGAGCAGTAACTGATTCTCAATCGCTCTCCGGTAGGACACAGCAGTCCATGGGCTGAGAGAAGAATGATGTTCTGGAAGTTCTGCCTCATGAATTGTACTTATTTAGAATACCCAACTGGGCACACAGGTGGTTTAAATCTCCTGGACTGACAGGCTCTTCAGGTGCACAGGTTTCCCACAGGCAATTAGCTAGACCCGGTATTTGGCAGTGCCTCGTGGTTTCCTAGGCAGAGCGCTCTGGTTTTGGTTCTTTCCTGAAAGACAAACTCCAAGCAGCATGTTCAATTTTTCAGCAGCCTGAACATTGACTTTAAAAAGCTCTTCCTCCCCTGTTGATACTCTGTCATGCCAACAAGGCTGTACACAGAGCACCTGAAGGATGGCAGCAAAGGTACAAAACAAACAAATAGCCTCCACATTCAGGTGCATCCTGCCTGCTGGAGCCCAGCATGGCTCAGGGAAGGTTTTTAAAACACTGAAAGAGTAACTATATCTTATCTCCACACTCTCCCTTTTAAGGACTGGGGGAGAACAGCGTACATATACTCAGGTTCTCCAGCCCTGTGATACAAAGTTCTGCCTCAAAAGAACTAGTAGATTTTCAAGTTCATCCAAATGGAGGAATCTATGACATAAATTAACCCTCCAGGCACAGATAAAAAAATTGCTGATCTTTAGCATCTCCCATTTAATAACCTTAAAGCTCATTACAAATAGTAATAAGCCATGCCTCATGATGGATAGGAATATTAATAGTATCTTTTTGGCCAGCAGTCTGATTTTCATAACGTGCCTGTTCACTCATTCATACAGTTTGTGAGTATAATTGCAACAACTGTGTGTTTCTGTTGGCCTGTTATGTGCATAAGCAGCTATTTGCATCTGCAAATATCTCATTTATGTGTATGGTCACTGTTATGTCTATGTGCATAAATTAGGTATGCAATTGCAAACATCGTCATGTTCACATATTTATAAGAAAAAACGACCATGAGCTAAGCCATACATCCTGCTATGTCAACTTTGTGGCAGAACTGGGAATACAACACAAACTGTCAGACTCCCAAGCCTGCAATTTAATCACAGAGCCTCACATACTAGAAGAGGAATGCAAGCTGAAGGAAACAGCCCAGTAAGGATAATAGTGATCCACCTCAGACTCCCTTTTTGACTTTGTTAAATTGTTAAGGCTAAGGGATGAGCCCTGTTTCAAAGAATAGATCACCCTGACTGATGCCTTGTGAAATAATCCTGTGGGTGTAGCAAAACAGCAGAGATTCAGCACCAATCCTTGCAAAGATTGCCCAACATGCTATAATTTGTAATCAATTAAACTGGAGGATTTTAAGTTGCTGGACACCTTCCAAACACTTCCCTTACCCAGCTGCTGAGATTTGTACATTTGTAATCCACTCTTCTAGGAACCAGACAATAAGATAAAAATGTGATTCTGTGATCCTAAATGATATTTGTGTGAAAAAAAACAACTAATTTAATTCATTGAGCTATCCAAAATAACAGTTCTTGTTGAATCATAGGAGAGAGTGCATGGCCACAGGGCAAAAGGAAGCAAATTCAGAAAAACAGCAGGAACTTGTCTGGAAAAACTGTATTGTGTTTACTGAGGAGAACTATCAGCCTCTGAACTCATATTAAATGTAATTCAGAACATCAGGGGAAAAAAAAAAAAAAGAGGATGAAGAGTGAATAAGCAGAAGAAAACACAACCATTCTGTTTTCTCTAGGGCATCAGGAGGCACATGTGAGAGCAGAAGGCCAACAGAATCCACAATCTTTGCAAAAGGCCTGGATCAGGAGCTATAAAAACACCTTATTCAGTTCTTGGTTAAGAGAAGGGTTTTCTTTCTCTGTGACTCTTAATAAGAAACAGCAGAATCGAAGCAGTGCCTTGTGACGTCGAGAGCAGGATGTGATGGCTGCAGCTAAAGTCCAAATTTCCAACACAAAACCTTACTGCATAATAAATATACTTCAATACATAGGTTTCTAAACTGAGAAGCTACCTCTTTTAATTTTGTATATGACTCACTGCTATTGTGTTATTTACCAAGAATGTGAAAAGTTAGTTCAATATAAAATGGGTAATCACATATATCACAGTTTCAGTATCTTTAAATGTAATTAGGTTAAGCTTTCTTGAAACAAAAGCCCCTCAAACATGCTCAAGTGGTAAATGTCTATGGATTCTGTTCTACTCAAAGAGCAGCAGATGTAACACCTGTACCACCTGCCAAACACCATCTCTAACCCATTTTTTTACGGTTTAGCAGGAGATAGAACAACTAAATGGTCTACTTGAGTTAAAAACAGAGGTTCTCCTTTCTTGAGTGAAATACTCCTGGTGCAAAAGAAGAGCCAAAATGAACACAACTACAGGCAACAATGGGTTATTCGAAACAGAAAGAGAAGTTCTGAAATTCTGCTTTCTTCCTTCCCAGAGTAGTTTTATATTTTCATATTGAACTGTCAGTGGATAAAGAAAGGAAAAAATCCAGAGTGCAGGGACCAGGACTCAAAATTTATTTCACCTCTCTGAAGGTGGAATAAGGTGACATAACACTGGTCTAAAGGCCTTTGTATTTTGCTGCACCAGGCAGGTTACAGGATTACGCATGTGAACTGCACTGCTGTCACTGATGGTTATGAGTACCCACTAGAACTGGATCATTTTTAATACGTGGAACAGAGAGCAGGTATGTCAGCACCTGCACATCTGAATGTGTTTAATGTCCTCTTACCGCCCAGGGCAATCTTGCCTGTTTCTTGCCATTGCTGTGAACTGGTTGGATCCAGCAGTCTTATTCTACTTAAAATAAATTCCAGCTGCCAAGTTACTATTCCAGTTTGAATTTTGAGTGTATTGCTGCCAACAAAACCCTGCTTATTCCTCTCTTTCGTATATCATCTCTCTCTGAAGAATCGTTTCTGACAGCAGTTAGAGATACTAATGATGGCTCTTGCCCATGGACATTCTCTACATCACCTACATCAAACAAATAAGACACTCTTTTGCCTGAGTGGACGAGTAAGTGGGTGACCCTATTTGAAAATATTCATTAAATACTTTCATCATTTTTTATATTACTTTAAAGTCATCAACATATTGGGTCAAATTAAGATCTCAATTACAGAGGAGTAAATCTGAGGTAATTACGTGGACGCAGAATATGATGAAAATCTGGTGCAAAATAATTCGAACCTTTCAGTTGCTCTCGGTGAAACATCACTAGTGGAATAATACAAATCAATAAAGACCACCAAGATGTATGGTCTCAGAAAATTCACTGAAAATGAAGCCTCCAGTTGCATTGTTCACAGGAAACATATCAAGTAAGGGAGACAAATGAAGCCCTGAAGTCCTGGTAATCAGCGTTTAGAGCTACTTATGATCTTCACCCTTTTGGTGGGAACACAACTAATCCACTTGATAAACTGAGCATCAATGACCTTCGTTAAAAATTCATTGAAACCTCACTGAGTAAATTATAACTATTAACCTTAAATTATGTGGACATATAATTATCCAGATTGGATTCTCTGCATTCCTATTACAGGAGCACAAACCTGTCTCCCACAGCAATCCCCTGCCCATACTCACATTAGCAAGTTTTTACTCTAAATGCAATTATGGACACAAATACATTAAACAAACTTTCCACTGTTGAAAAAAATCAATATGCTACGAGATAGGAAACATCAGAATTAAAATTGCATAAAATAAACATATTCTCCTCTCTACTAACACACACATATGAGTTTCAGCTTCGGGCTTCACTTGTGTTCTCCTATGGTTACCCTTTCCTTCAGCACAGAGGATAGGTTGTGCACACATAAGGAGAAGCCCTTCCATTTTCTTGTCTTCTATTCAGTACTGTTTGTGATATCCTGCACTGCTACGGAAATCAGGACAAAGTCCTGATTTCTGTAGCATTTGACTGTTTCATCAACATTAATGTGCATGCTTCTTCCAAAAACTCATGGGGCAATTTCTGTTCTACAGGAAGTTTGTATATCCAGAAAAAAAAAAAAAGAATCTCAAAACATGGTCAAGGCAAATGGTGGGAGGAAGGAAATACACAAACACATAATGCAATCCTTTAAAACTATCTGCACAATGCCTCAGTTTCAGAGGAACTGAGCGATGCATCCTACACTCACAGAACGGTTTCTGAGACTTCAACACTGCACACCATTTATCCACCTTCTCAGAGAGCTTGAGGAGGCAGCCGCCAGCTTCAGGAGTTTTCTTACCTACTCTGGTGTGACCTGAAGGGATTTGTTTGTTTGTAAACAACCTGACGTGCAGCCAGGGGGGGCTTGGGGTGGCTTATTTTGGTGACAGCCTGCCTGGCAGGAAGCCGAGCTCTGGGCTCTGTACTGGACGTGGTACCGGAGAACTCAGGAGCCCTCTGTGGTCACATTGTGAACAATATCTAACTACTCAGACACCAGCTTTAATCACTACAATCACTTTAAAAACAAGGAGCTATTGGACAAAGAGATTAAATAATACTGATTTGTTACCGGTGACCAAAATAAGTGAACTAGAACTATTGGCTGCAGTAGTGAAGGCTCAGTCATCCTCTAACACAGGAATCAGGTCTTGCAGGCAGGGAAAAAGCCTTTGTGTATGTGTCTGGTTTAGCACTTCCCAGGGAATCTATGACAGATGAAAGGATGGCACCTAACTTCCCCAGCTTTCCTTGACAATACAGTAACTACAAAATAATTCAACTTTTTCAGGCAAAACAAATAACAGAAATGCAGTTCATTGTTAACAGAAATGACTCCTGTTCTTCATTAAGGTTAAAAAAAAAAAAAATAAAAAGTCCTTTTCAGGTCAACCCTTTCTTGCCCTACCTCCTCAGCTTGTTTCACATCCAAAATAAAAATAAGCTTATTCAACTCATAAAAAATACATCCACAGTATATTTGAAGATGGTCTTTTTCAGTTCTTAAAAGGGTTTAATACAAACATTCAAACAACAGGCATTTCAAAAAGTCAGCCACCTGAATGTTTGAATTTTTTTTGCCTTACAATCAATCATCATAATTTTTTTCTAAAAGTGACCTTGTGTACTTCCATCATCTGCAAACTGTATTTTTTGCAAGACATCTCTGCATTTCCTAACTTGCTGGTTTGACTGAGTGATTGCTGTAATTTTTCAGCAAGTTGGTTTCCAGCCAAAATCATTAAATGTTGATTACTTATAAATTACTTAAACTAAGACCTAATATGAAACTAATCACCAGCAGTGATCAGTACTGGTCTTTATGGCTGTTGGTCCAAACTACTATAAAGCAACCTCCAAGGTGTTTCTTACTGTATTAGTGGTTAAGTACAGCCTCCCCCAGCCCAAATTGGAATAGTATGTAACCAGAATTTCAGTAGACATGAACTTTAGGATACTGTGGTTAAAAAGATGGGCTGTGATGTTTTACTCGTGTAGAAGAAAATTCAGTTCTTTGACTAGCAGTGCCAATTCATCAATATGTTTTGCATCATGCAGAAACTGCTGATTCCAATAAAATCTTTCTTTCTTTTTTTTTTTAAGTAAAAGAGATGAAAAAAGAATTATACAGAATGCTCACAGTATTGCATCAATCAATGCCACAGTTTTCTGCTCAGAGGCACACAAGACAGAAAAAACTCTTCCCCTCATTTTGGCTTTACACTGCACCTTTTTTTGCATTTTTATGTAAATCACTATCTAAAACCACTATGTCATCTTTCTGAAACAGGGTCATCATGAACCTACAACAGAAATGCATTTTTGGTAGTGAGAAAAAAGCTACTAAAGGCTGTAAAGAGCTCTCTGCTTCATGAGACTATCTGCCCTTCAAACCTTATGAACATCGAGGATGTAATTAGAGTTCTGAGGATGGAAAATAGAGAGCCTTAAGCAAAGATACTGTTGGACTTGAATTTTTCCAGAAGTAGTGGGAGGTAGTGTAATTTTGTTCGTGTTCACCACCTTTTCATAATCCAGAGGTAGCACATTTTTCTCACTTATCAGAGAAAAAGCCTAACCCTAACGTAAGGAATTTTAGATTAAAAAAAAATCATGTCTTTGGAGCACATGGCAGAATTGCTTTGTAACCAATTGTGTACTCTTCCTTTTGAATTAAAAAAAAAAAATTCTTACAAAAATCAAATTTAATTTATCAAGAATATAATTTCTCTTTACTTCCTTCAGCAAATGTGTCTGCCTATCTACATGAGACGACTGAACATAGCTGCTTCTTTATATTTAATCGTGAAATGACAAGACCTGGTTCTTTTGGGCAATGGTTCCAGTTAGAAGGAAGGAAGGGCAGACTACAGAATGAGAGTTTATATAGAAATCTTTCATGCCCAAGGTATCCCAAATTACTTTCAGAAAAACATTGCTACATCAATCATATAAACCCAGAGCCCCTCTCAGAGACGGCAGCATAAAGTCAACAACTGCTCACAACTCAGTTCAAAGTGCAGAAAGGTTTATAGAGGTTGCTACAACACAGAGGGGGTATGCTATAAAAGTTATGATTTTGAACTGCTTGGATATGTTACCTGGAGTGCTCATGTAGGGAGCTCTGAATTGAACTATCATCTTAAAATTTAAATCTTTGGGGGACTGTTTGTTTATATTTTCTTATTCTTACGCTGTTTTTAAGAAAGCTCCTTCTTTCCAAGCCTCCAGTCCAACAGTTTTTCCTCAACAAGTCATCAACATCAGATCATTTCAAATAATTTTGCACAGAGAGACAGTGCAGATCCAGAATGGCATGAGAAATGACAAAGATCCACCACCAGTTCCACTGCCTGGAGTGTTCAACCTGATCGAAGTGGTCAAGGTTTATCAACACACAAACCTTGGGCTATGCAAGAACAGATTCCAGGGTTCTCTGTGTTTTTTATTTTAATGCTATTTGCACCCTGAAAACATATTGCAGGAAAAAAAAAATAGATGAAGTGCCCTTTTTTAAAGAATAAAAATTACAGGAGTACAATAATAACATACAGATCTACTGTTTGCAGCAATGCTATTTATGCTATTTTATGCCCATTAAGCAAAATGCCCCATAATCCCCAGCACGTTACTTTTTATTTTCTTTCAACAGTTTTACTCAAATAGGTGACAGGTATGTAAACAACTAAATGCATCTGAAAATTCCAAGTGTTCTGAAAATACCTTTCGATAACATAAAAAATAACAAACACATTCTTAAGCAGAAAGACCTAGTTTAAAATTATTAGATGAGATAAGCACTATTTGTTCAGGGGTTTATACTACTCAGAATTAATACTTTACATAAATATGGGGATGATCCCTCATCTCTCAGCAGCAAACCAAGGAGGAAACCAGGATACTTGTTCCATTGATTTCTCATTTACTTCTCGAGAGAGGCAGGGAAAACCCAACACTTTTAGCA
>NW_020955509.1:740237-741278 GCF_003031625.1 Empidonax traillii
TACCACTTGTAGTGCTAGATATCAAGAGTGGGAGACACATCAGCCTCCAGGTTTAGATCCCTTCATTAAAAATAAGGATGAAACCTCAAGTTTCCTCAGGCAGACACTGTCCAGACTTCTCTTCTTTCTGAATTAAATTTCTAACTAGGAATCACTTTTTTTAAAAAAAAAAAAAAAAAAAAAAAAAAAGCCAAATCACTTCCAAAGGGCATGAAATTCGTAATTTGTGATATTTGCTCAGAAAAGGCACTTAAAATTATGTAAAACATTCCCAAGTTTTCAAAACGTGAGAAACCTTATTTTCCTTTTTAATTTCAGCCCAAGTAAATTGACAGACTTACGAAATTCTCAGTTTTTGTTCCAAGTAGCAAGCAGAGCAGGGCAGCTTCTGAACTTGTGTATTAGGTGTACTCATGTACATACCCATTATCAAAATAACATACAATGACCTGCAAAGAACAAGAAGAGAGTTAATTGGCATACACATAATTGCATCTTCACACTTCAAATGTAAATACACAACCCAGTAACATATTGCAGTGGTGTTGAAATCAGTTTTGTCCTATTCTACTAGAATTCATAAAATTGATCTCTGTGAACTTTCAAAATGCATAATGGATATATTAGCTTTTTTTTTTTACTTTTTCTACCTTGCATTGAATTTTATTTTTGTTACACATATAAATGCCTTTTTATTATTATTATTTCATCATCTTTATAATATAGTCCCATTTACCTTTTCTCACTGAAAGGGTTAAACTTGTTGCTCTTACCTAAGACCACAGTGTACAGTGTTTACGAGAGCTACTTTCTACTCTGAAACTAAGGCTGAGAAAATTACTTCTATTCAACGCTTCTGCTTTAAAAAGGATAATGATTTCATCTGGTTAGAGCTGTCTGTACCTACTTAGTTTATTGCAGGGAAGAAACTGCCTGTTCGCTCATGATAAGATAATTTGTCGCCTTGGAAATTAAATTATCCATTCCAGTTTACCTTGAGGAGGAATACTATATAATACCTATTTGTTCCATTATACCCTT
>NW_020955509.1:741850-744166 GCF_003031625.1 Empidonax traillii
TAAAAAGGATAATGATTTCATCTGGTTAGAGCTGTCTGTACCTACTTAGTTTATTGCAGGGAAGAAACTGCCTGTTCGCTCATGATAAGATAATTTGTCGCCTTGGAAATTAAATTATCCATTCCAGTTTACCTTGAGGAGGAATACTATATAATACCTATTTGTTCCATTATACCCTTTAAATCTGAAATACGCTTTACTCTACAAATATGTTCCATGTAATCAGAGACATTAAGACAAGTTAAAATAGCCCCTGACTGCAACTTAATTAGCCTCCAAAGTTGTCAATTGTGTAGGACGTGAATCCAGTGGAACTAAAAGGATATTGAATAAATAATTTCTTTTAAAGAATAAAACTAAGCCTGCAATACAGTTTTAAGATGGCTTTTTATAATTTTTTTCATTTTTAATACTTGCAGGGAAATTAACCACAGAAAGCCGTATCGGGTACACATCTTCATTCTACCAAACCAGAACAGCATTTCTTGGCATCATTACAAGATGGAACAACAGGCAGGATCAAACCTTATTTCTCACCTAATACTTTAAATTATATAAAGGATTAAAGATTATAGGTATGTGGCTAATTTATTTTTTCCTGTTTCTGCCAGACTGTACTTAAATACATAAATATGGTCGGTTTTTCAGAGATACTGGTTTGTAAAATTCGCATTTCTCAATCAGTTTTTAAAGTCCAAGCTGAGTGAAGGAGTTTTAACATTTAAAACCTGCTATCACAAACCCACAGTAATTAGGAACGGCCATAGTTCTAGGCCAAGGAGAACACATCAGAAATGCTGGGTAGGGCATGGTAGGACACAGCTCTCAAGGCACTTGTTTGACAATAGGCACTGAAAACAGCTTCTGAATCCTCTGTAAAGCTCATCTATGGAACTGCATAATCCAAGCGATTCATTAACTTCTTACATACAGAAATTTAAAAAAAAAAAAAAAAAAAAAGTAAGAAAATTAGATTTTTTCCATAGCATATTTTTCCAAGCCTTTGAGTGGTGATGAAGAGAAGCTGGTCTTGTGATGATGATAATGGATTACGAAACAAAGCTTTGCGCTGTTGGCTCTGACACAGGCTCTGAGCGTGACCTTGAATGAATTGTATAATCCCCCTGCTCCTGTTTCTCCTCTTGTGAAACAAGGAAGATAATTTTTACCTACAGTGAGAAACTGTTCAGGGGATTAATTAGATATTTATTGGATGCTTTAGATGTGAAATACGTGAAACCATTCACTTTATTTGAGACTAAGATATATTTATTTTTAATTGAGTTCTAGAGATAGGGACTTTCCAATGAAACAGTTATTTCTTTCCCCAAAACACAAGTTTGACACAAATTATTCTTTTCATGGAGCCAGAGTGGCTGAAAACGTTTTAATGAGGGAGATTGCTCAGGTTTCTGAGGAGATTTCTTCACCTATCCTAAAACAAATGGGAAATGTAATTTGGTTTTCTCACTGACATGGACCCTTACTAAGCCCATATTACAGCTAAGCAAGAGTATATAATGGTCTTTACCATTAAACTGACACTGAAATATCATGACCTTCCCTCACCTTATTTGCAGTCCTGCTATCTCAATCTCACTCACACATTAACAAGTATATTTCACAATAGTATTTTTCCTTTTGTCTCATCTTGCTAGTCCACATTGCATCATGGAAAAGTCGGAAAGACTACACAAAGTTCAATGGTGGGAAACAACAAATATAGGTGGAATGGGGGTTGGAAAGGGGATTTGATGTAGCAAGGAAAGAAAACTCTCCTCCATTTCTAGATTGTTAGTAAATTAATCATATATTAAGTAGAGAAGCACTTACTGAGAGAAAATTCTGCACGTGAATAAAACCAGCTTTTAGTCATTAAAATGGCAAAGCATCTCCATTAAGCTTCAAAAGAGCACTTAAGCAAGCAGGATCCAACAACAAAATTACAAGAAATCTGAATGACTCCAGCATCAAATGAACTGAACTCATTTCCTTCTAAATGCCATAGTGTGTGCTCTCAGTAAACAAGGAGAATAAATTATTTGATCGAAAACAGCAATAAAATGAGTAAAATCATCTTTTGACGTAAAAACTCTTGGCCTGATGTATTTTGTACTTACCATCTGCTGCATACCAGTGAGCATTAACAGTTGCTCCAGGAGTTACTCCCAATTTTCACTGGTTCACTACGAAAGATGAATTCTAAAGTCTTACAAAAAGAGCTACAAACCATTTTTGTTTGCCTTTTTTTTTTTTTAATGTACATTAGCACAACTGTTTTTAGTGTCATTCTCTTAAATAATGTAGTCTCTGAAG
>NW_020955509.1:745724-773254 GCF_003031625.1 Empidonax traillii
CAGGCTGTTATACTCAGAAATATTACTTTTATTTTAACTACCGCTCTGCATTTCTAAGCTTAAGGACTTTCAGTGTCCCATCTGGAGCAAAGTGGGATGAGCATATGACATCTTTTGGGGAATTCTAAGAGGAAATACCGTAACTAGGGGCTCTGCTCATCAGAAATCAGGTTCCTTGGTTTGGTTCTCAGAAAAACAAAAGCTTATGGTTTGAAATACGCTTATTACCAAACACACCTAACAACTTGAGAGCAGCTGCCCCATGTCAAGGTAAGCATCAGTGACTGCCAGGTTTCATTTAAGACAAAATTAAAACCAGCCTTTACAGCGAAGAAGGGAGCTCCCCAATGACTTAAAGAATTTCCCAGTAAGCAGAGCTGTGTTTTAATTAAGACAAAAAATTAGTATCAGTGATGCACTATCTGGAATGGCAAAACAGTCTTTTTCCCGTTGTTAATGAAAATCAGTTAGCTAGCTGCAGTGCTAATGAAATTTTCACTGTTTATCTGCTGGGTTAAGAGACTTCCTAATAGGTGGCTCAGTAACCAGCGCTATTAAAGGAAGCACACACAACCTTGATTTGAAGCACTAATTAGTCCTAAAATAGTGAAGACTACATTGTAGGAACAGGGACTCAGCGCATAATGGCCTTGTCCACAAGAATCGAAAAGGGACATATCTGCTTGGCCACAGAACCAAGATCAAAGCCAGATTACGGCAAGTTAGAAAGGTGTTTGCTTCCACCGTTATCAACTCCCAAAATAAAGCAGGAAATTTGAGAAAAGATATTTTGACTTAAAAGCCTTCATGAAGATTAAGGGGTAAATCAGACATGGCTTCTAATCTTGTGAGTAAAGTAAACAAGAGAAGACTAAGGGAACACCTGGCTTGTCAAATCCTGTAATTTTGATATTCTGATTACTTATTTAATCCATTGAACTACACAGTTTTGGTTCCTTCATGGAATCCCTTTTTGAGTGAAGATACATTGTTCTACATAAGATTATGTTCTGCAACCAGAGAAATAAAATAGCTGTGAAAAAAACAGACATTCCAGTCCCAAGCTGTTAAAATATTATAAATTGACTCATAATGCATATACCTATAGAGTATGTCTTCAGTAAGACAACATTCCTAGGAAGTTAAAGTATAAATGAAATGACACTTTTATTTTTATAAACCTGTTTCTTGTTAACCTCTGCCTTCAAATCATTTGATTTTCTTGATCAACAAGTTATGTGAGGACATAAAAATAACTGAGTCCCTAGATTTAGTTAGAGGAAAATTTTGTGTAACTTAGAATAAAATATGTTCTGTTAAAGTAAGGAGTATTTGCTGGGTAGGATTCCTTGTTATTATCGTTAATTTTACATAATGATTGTGGGTGGCATGTGTATCACTTCCTTCTCTGATGCAAGTCTGGAACTTCTGAAGCTTTTACACATGACCAAAATTACCAAAAAGGCTTCTTTTCATGAGGACATTTTGATAAGCATCAAAACATCATGACATTAGAAGATGATAAGGAACAATGCATCTGTTAATTAGGAACCCATGAGATACAGAATAGTAATATCAAAAACAACTCTAGAGTGTTTCTTTTCAGTTTTTACCAACTGACCTTACAGTTTTCTCATTTCTCATTTGATACCCATCCCAACCATTTCTTTGGGGTATGCATTCTTGTTATATCCCTGTCTATTTTAGTTCAACTAGAGTATAAATAGTTATATAGATAAATATATGTCTATGTTGGCTCTGGGCATATAAGATAATAAAATACATTTTTGAACATTCCAGACAAGCAGTTCAGACAGCACAACTAGTATTTTCCAATATCCCCTTTTTAAACTAAGCATTAAAATTGTTCTTAGGAAATATCAGACACCCTCCTCACCACCTGCCTCCCCCCACAGCTGGCCTCTGATGCTGCAGGGTAAAATTCAAGAACCCTCGCAGTGCACAGTTAAAAGGTCTGCTGCCTATAAAAAAATAATATTCCTAGCTCCTATCATTGTCTTTTGCCCTGAAGCATGAGAAGTTATATCATTTCTAGATCCCTGATTACTTTTAAAACCCTAGTAACTCTGACTGTTGTTATAATCTATACAAACATCCATTTCCTTTTCTAATCCGACTGAGCTCTTGACTCACATAATATATTGTGGCAATGACTTTTGTTAGCTTATTGTTGACTGAAAAATAATTCCTTCTGTCGATTTCAGATTTGCTGTCTCTCAGTTCTCTCAATACTGCTTTTCTCCAATATTATGTCAGAAGTTAAGTAGAAAGCCTGCACTAGGCTTCTCTATAAATTCATTTTTATGCACCGTCTTTTCACTTGGTTATTTTTCATGTCCCATCTTGTTCATCTCTATTCTGAAGTAAACTGCTGCTGTCTTTTCAATCTTACTTCAATGGTAGTTTTTCCACTTCTATAAGCATTCTTATTGCCAATCTCCGAACCCCTTCTATTTTCCCTATAGTCTTTTTGGAAATAAAATAAACAGAGCTGAAAGCTGTGTTTCAGAGGCAGCCTAGGTTACAAATAGCGTTATAATACCATCAATATCAATTCAATAAAAACCTTAACCCTAGATTTCTTTTCTTTGTTAACCATTACTGTTGACTGATGAGAAGGGTTTGCAGTTGTTTGAGCTTCTGATCTGGATGCCACAGCCACAGTACATTTGATTCCAGATGCTGTGCAATGGCATCCACAGAATACGTTTCCTAACACCTGCTGAACTCACGGAACACAGTGGATGTATTTTTTTTCCCCCTTCATACATTATAGCCTAAGAGCAACTGCACACACTGAGCATGGAACAACTGTGTTTCCCATTCTCTCTTGGAAGTCTGCGATGCCTCAGGCACTTTTCAAGCAATATCCTTTTATTTGAAATAAAGAGAGCCGATTGATCTCCTGGAGTAAAATCAGGTCTCCAGACAGCATCCAAGCCCCTCTTTTGACAGTGGGCAGTAAAATGTACTGGTATTGACCACTTTCACATGATAACTCACAACCGCTGTAAGCTTCTTTTTGTACGGCAGCAGTGCAGACTGAATGTTGCAAATGTCATGGAAATTGTGCCTAAAGCACAACCTCTCACCAGAGAACTGTACATTGTCATTAGATCTTAGAGAAGATCTTCCACTCGTTTCTGTGTTCATGAGTTCAGTTCTTCCTTCATAAACCAACCATGCTACATTGCTTTCCAGATTAGGGAAGACAAGTTTCCATTAAGGTCCTTTGCCATCACATCTGAAGGAGATTTCTGCACCTTCTTGGCTATAATTTTTTATTAAGGGCAAACATCTTACTTGAAGAATCAAGTAGAATATTTACCCAACCCTCAGAACTAAAAATATTCAAGACCTGTTACGTGTCAGTGGCAGACTGCTTTAAAACAGGATTAATCATTTAATCAAAGGGATTTAGAAAATAAAGCAGGGTCTATTAGAGTTTGTTTTACTACAACAATTCAATAGTCACCCTGAGATCATTAATTCTGAAAAAAACCCACATCTAGGTTGCCAGTCCAATACTTCTTCCTCTTTAAACTTCTTCCTATTGTATTACACCATTTCATACATTTCTTTACTATAAATTGCAGATTGCTTCAGAGCAGTTCTGGGCAGAACTTGGTACCTCCCTGCTGCATGTCAGAATCCTGCACAGGGATAGAGCGATGCAGAGGATTAAAAGACATCGCTTCATGCAAGTCCATTATTCATTCTCTGAATTTCTGCCTCTGATGTAAGAAGGAAAAACCAACCTGTCTGGTCTGACTTGTTAGAGACAAAGCACGAGTAAAAAGAGTCTGTGACCAAGTAGGAGAGACTATGATGAGTAATAGATTTGTCATTGGGGGGGAAGGAAAAAGTTCCTGTAAGGTTGAAATTATTTGTATTGTTAGGTGAGTGGAAAATTCTGTATTCCTCTATTACGAAAGAGAGAAAGAGGAGCAAGAATTATTTTTCTCCAACATTCTCTGGAAATTTTTTGAACTGCAGACATAAAACTGTACATTGAAATCAACTTTGAAGCCCCTCCGGTTTCTCTCACATGTGAAGATTGAAAGGTCCAAGTCCCTCCAGGGTCAGCCTCAAGAGAGGAGAGCAGGAGAAGACATCAGGTCCCCATATAATTCAGGTGACACAGTAAATGTCCTGAAATTGCCACTCTCCTTTGATCCAGATGAGGGGCAGCACAATCCAGGCACAGGAGGAGCAGTTAATTCCCTAATAATTTTTTTTTTTTTGCCTATAACAGGCTTGTCTATACACAGCTCCAAAGGAGATGATTCCTATTCTATTATCCTAAATAAAACATAACTTCAAAGGAAAGAAAATAATTGCAGCCTATCAGTTTTTTGAATGGAAATCAAAAATCTAAATTATAATCTACATGTCAGCTTTGCATTAGGAAGTTAACATTACCCAAGCACTTCACACTGGATTCTGCCAACAAGCTAGAGCAATGTTAGAGCTATTGTGTGGCACTACAGTATTTCAAATCAGTTTTAGAAAAAAAAAAAAAAAAAAAAAGAAAAAAGAATTAACTTCCACTTCTGTTTCATCTACAGCCAACAGTAACACTCTTTGTTAGGAAAAATATTTCCTTCAATATAAAAATTATATAGAACTGTTACCATTCAGGGATTTTTTTTGGATTTGGTAAGATTGTCAATGCCATAAGAATCCTATTTTATTCCACCACAGACTATGGAAACTCTTTGCCTTTTAACTGGAAAAAGCTTAAATTTGGCTGTGCTTTACATCTATAACTGCTTTCTATTTTTTCTTTTTCCTTCCAGAAAGAGCAAGCCTGTAATATTATAATTGCTATTGTTCATGATAGACAGTTTTTACATAAAAGCCCTCAAGAAAGCACAAAAATCTTTATCTCCTTTTCCTACTGAAAATTACTGAGTAATTTTCACCCAAGTCTGCCTGGGATTCTGAATATTTATGGTCCTGCAGCTTGTCTGTCAGAGGTTTAAGCCACCTGCCATGGACCACAACGGAAGTCCAGCCTATCACAGGGAATACTAATTCTATTACAAACAGTTTTGGGATGTTCATCACGTGATATTAGAGAAAAGCATCAAGCTCTGTCTTCCTTGTCAGTCACACACTCATTAAAGTCACTTTTCAGCCCAGGGTTTCTGGCAGAAAATTTGCCACTCTCCTTTCTGGCTCTTTCACTTCAGTTGGGGGTTAGTTTTTTTTATCCCCCCCCCCCCCCAAAGTCTTTAATTTTTTTCTTATTTCTGAGGAGATGGCTTATTCTAACCCAATTCTTTCCCCTGTAAAGCATTTAACAAGAGTTAAACTACTGAGGTGTTGCTAAGTCTGTAAAAGCTTCAGTATGCTGCTTAACAAAGTAGAAATTTCTAAGTGCTATCATGTGCTCAAACAAAAGCTCTGTGTTAAGGTAAATGAAACGCTATAAAGAAGACACACTTACGGTACCTCTCCATTCCTTTGTATTTTGTGCATCTGACACTTTACTCCATTTTTAACAAATCTAGAAAAATTTTCGCTGATACCAATTTTCATTTAATTATGTGAACATACATATTCCAAGTAACAAATACATCTATGTATCAACTTCGCATTTGTTCTACTGCACGTTATATATATGACTATAGAATTTTTTGCACTCTGTTTTTATTCATGTTTATATAGAGGATCTGGCTATATTTTGTATTAGAAAATAGAAGACTGATTCTTCAATGCCTTGCACCATCTGTAGTCATTGTAGTTGTGCAAAGTGAATGCAGATCCCAGATCTTGCTTTACAGTTTTAAAGACTCATAGATTTTCCAGATTTGCAGTAATTTTTAAATATTAGTATATTTTTATATATTTATAAAAAGAAGTCTCCACAGATACAGTAAATCTTTGTATGATAGTAAGCACAGAAGTATTTAAAACCAGTGACAAAGGTCCTATATCTCTCAAAACATATCAATAGATACAATTCACTACGTGAACACAATTAAAAAAAAGTGAAACCTCACACAAAAAACTGAAACAAATAAACATACACCTTTGATAACTATTTTGCAAAAATCACAACTCCTAAAAATGGTTTCCACCAGACATAAACGATACATTAATATTGAATTAAATAACTTGCCCTGTTCTTACATCCTTGGTTTTCAGAATTCTTACCAAAGGAAGTGCAAGACTGCACAAGTGAGGATGCAGTCTGAATTATGTTCCTGGAATTATGTTCACTGGAATCAGATAGAGTGGTAGCAAAGAGGCATCAGAATCCTTTTTGTGTCTTCAGCACCTAAAGGGGCTACAAGAGAACTGCAGAGGGACTTTTACAAGGGCATGTAGTGACAGAACAGGGAGGCTTTAAACTCAAAGAGGAGAAGTCTAGGTTAAATATTAGGAAGAAATTCTTCACTCTGAGAGTGGCAAGGCACTGCAACAGTTTATCCAGAAAAGTTGTGGATGCCCTATCCCTGGAAGTTTTCAAGGCCAGGTTGGATGGGGCTTTGAGCAACCTGCTCTAGTGGGAGGTGTCCATTTCCAGGGCAGGAAAGTTGAAAAAAGGTGATCTATAAGGTCCCTTCCAACCCAAACCATTCTATTATTAATGGCAATGACATAATATGTTTTGATTATATGCTCCTCTAGCTTTATAAGGAATTAACAGTCCAGAAAATGCAACCTGGACAGAAAATAACCCCTGACAGAGATGCTGCTGTTGCAGTACCTGTCACTGAAGGTATGAGAACTTCATAGTCAATATTTGGTTCTTTTGGTGTAGTTTAACAGAATTCTAATCTGGGAAAACAAAATAGTCCTGTCTGTCGTAAAGCATGTGCACTGATGAATTAGCCTGGAGAGACAAACAAATATCCATACAGTCAAAAGTGGTACAAGAGTGTGTCTGTGTACATATTTTTAGGGATGACAATAGATTTCATAGTTTGATCATCTAGAAACTTAGTCAAGGAAATTACACTTAAGACTTTAATTTTGTTTGTAATGTAGTAATTATTCACAGATAGCGAAAGACTCCATATTAATATAACCTTGACTTGATGGCTTTTATAAAGTACCACGAGAAAAAGAAAAGTGAAAAAATCCCTACTATCTACATCTCATTATTTTCTCACAAAGACAATTAAGAGGAAGCTTTTTGGAATTAATTTTGCTTCTCTGCATTAAAGCACATTTAAATATTCAGAAACAAAATACTGTATTTCTTCAGTCCTGTTTTTCCTGTGATATTTACCACCAATGGAGCTTCTGTATATATAATCCAGGAGATGTAAAATCACATATTTGTTTTATGAGTCAGAGCAGTAAGACAGTGGTAAAACTCCATCTGGCACACAAGTAAAAGTTCATTTTTGTGTTTCTGTTATCATTAAATGTTATTCAAGATTCTCATTACACTTGTCATCCTAGTGCAAGGTTAATTAGAATTAATAAATGCTGTACTGATCCAAAAGGAAGAAAGGGCAAAGAGAGGAAAACATACTAATTATTACTCATCCAAAATAAAGCAATTTGACACAGGACACATTGTGCAGATGGACCCATCTTGAGGTGGAGATGGAAAAAATCTGTTAGTAAACTTACTGTTTTCTTTTGGTTTTGTTTTTAAAAGGCATAAGCATGGCTCAATGGCCAATCTTAAGGAAAACATGGATAATGGCTTCACTACAGGACACAGGAGCCTTTAATCCGTTATTGACCTTCCTGACAACTTCTAACTAGTAAATTCATTTTATGCTTCTCAATTAACTTATCTGTGGAACAAAAATAAAGACTTTTATCTACAATGTAAGACCTCCTAAAGTCTCTGGAAATTTCATGAGAACTAGATGCTATTTCTATTCCTGCCCAGCAAAGCACCACAAGAAAACTAGTAATAATACAAAAAAGCTAAGAGCAAGCAGCACTTTGGAATAACTCCAACAAAATTTGCTGGTTTGAGGGGGGTTGTTGCACTTGGAGGGTGGGTGTATTTTTTGGCTGGTTGGTTTTTTTTAGTGTTTGATATCCTATTAGGAAGGAATATTAGTTGTTATGAGCACTTAACATGTTCAAAATATTCTAGCCATTTTACTACAGGATTGTCCAAGAACACTTGAGTATCCAAGTAAATACTCAAGAAATATTTTATTTGTAGAAAAAAAATGAAAGAACAGATATCAAAGAAGTTCTCTTCAAAACCATAAACGAGTACCTTACAAAGCCAAAAGAATGGGCTTCCTCCACTGTTCACCTTCTCACTTTAAGGTAGTGCTTTACTATCCCACCTTCAGACTTTACCTTTTCTATATTCAATTTTTTTTTTGCCTCCAGAACACAAGGAACTTCATCTTTTGTTGTACTGTCTCACTGATACACTTAAAAATTTCTACCTGGTCTGTGTAGGATCAAAATTTAAATAAATAGATTTTGAAAAAATCAAATACAAAATGAACTCTTTTACTTTTTCTGGACACATACAAATGTATAACGATATGAAGTATGGAAGTCTAATGTTTCTGAAGATAAAACTGCTTTTCCTAACTAGCCTTATATAATTTTCCCTTTCCCTTCATCATGATATCTTATGCATGACTCTCTTGAAAAGTAAACTGAAAAACTGCGGGGCGAGTGAATTAAACACTCCCTAATCCTGCTCTATTCCAGGAAAAGTAAAAGAGCAAAGAGCCATCATGCTATTTCTTAAATATCACTGAAGACCAGTAGAAACAGTCTTCCTTGCCCTATCAACACATTACACTGTTAACCTCCCAATTTTTTGTTTTTAAAAAGAGTCACTGACAAAATAAATTTATTAACTCTCTCTGAACAACACATTACCATAGGTGGACAGCTATATTTGATATCACTTACCTATGGGAGAGTTCTGCAGGCTCTGTTCTTTGCAAGTTCTTGATTTAGAGCTGTGACAGATCAATAATATCCATCTGCCATCAAACATCTTTCCTCTCTGTTATTTTTCTTCTTTTTTAGAAAAAAAATATGTACTTGTTGCTTGCTATCTGCCTTGCCTCATAACAGTCAGTGAATGACAAAGATACATTTACACTTTAAGTAATGGTTTGAGATAGTCAGCAAGATGTGGAATTCTGACAGTTTGTGCCTCTGTGACCCTCTTAGGGGAACGTATTTCAACTTGTATAAGTAACTTGAAGTAGAATTTGTTTTATTTATTAGTGCCTGTGAGCTTGTATTTTAGGATAAACAAGAGAAAGAAATAAGAAAAGACTGTCATGGCAAGATACAATTTATGTTTTAATTTGAGATGCTTGCAGTACTCTAAATCACATGCACAAAGACCTGGCACTTCATGAAGCATCATTTCCCTCCCCACCCCCAGCAAGCAATTGGAAATCCAAACATACAGGAAGATTGCAAAAACCATAGGAGTCTGTAACAGTCTTTAGTCTTAATCAGCTGCTCAACCTCCTACAGAACGCACACCAGAGTGAGATGCCTCAGATTACAAATCACATAGCATTTTACCTTTGCACAAAATATTACTTAGTAATAATTTCCGTCTATTAGTCACAGCAAAAGAGCATATCTTAGTATAAACCCTTTCCTTGAAGGCACCACACACTTCCCCTTTCTATCGCATCAAACTTTAGGAACTCAGTCTTCTGAGTCAAGACTATTTGCAGCCAGTTCTTTCCTTGCTATAACCTTCCCACACACAGGATTATCTCACGCTCACAGATGAGATCACATTAACTTGCCTCATCTCCACAATGCCAGCCTCCTATATCAACTGTTTAAATTTTCTCACATAAATATTAACGTTGACTTCTGTGTTAAACTGGCATGGACAGAATTTCCCTATAAGCATCTTCAAAAATAATTTCATCCGTTTTTTTTTCTGGGATGTCTGCCATTAACTTTATAACTTCATTTCTTGACCAGCAGTGCCGATTCCTTTTTCTTTTTTTCCTCTAATCATTATTGTTTTACAGCAGGACCATCCTCCCTCCAAGATGGAAATGGTATTTTTGTTCAGTATTTTGTCCAGCAGGTAGCCAGCTATTAGGATCATGAATAAGAAATTATTTCCTAAAGTCTGCTGAGGGAGACAAAGATGTGTAAGATGTCAGATTGGAGAGAAATTTATACAGAGTTGAAATGTGTGTGAATCATGTCTGGAATCATAACGTCACCATTCCTGGGTTTTATTCTTTAACTACAAAACATGCAAGTCTGTTTCAAATTGTATTTAATCTTTTATATAGCAAAATCTATTTTTCTTTGCAGTAAAACACATTTTCAAGTTTTGAGATTTTTATTCCTTTCCACATATTGAAATGAACTGTTCTCTAAGCACTTGCTATTCGCCACATCATGCAGAGAAGCTACCAGATGCATGGAGTTTAATTAAATATCATGCAGCAGCCAAAAACTTGGGCTTTTTGGAATTTTGGTAACAAGCTATGAAGCAATTTACTTCAGGTAATTTGAAGATACTTGGCTCCAGACTTCTGTCTAAAAGCCACATGGCTGACGTGAAATGAGCTCATCGGTGACTGGAGCCCACTGGCTCGAGTCCCTGTCATACCAGCCTCTGTGTCTGCTGCCTCAGGATATAGAATAGATGTGAGCAGGAACCAGGCACATTTTAAGCTCTTTCCAGCTGGGTAGAAAAGAGCCAATCGAATTGCTGGAGGTCCTGAGGGATCCAGCTCACACCAAGGTCTCCTTCCAAATTTGGAAGTCCTTGTTTTCTGAGGTCAGAGATCAGAGGCTGTCTAATTTCAAAGAAGAGGGAGCAGCAACCACTTTCTCAGTGTGCTGACCTTATTTCAAGGAACAGACATGGATGAAATATTTTGCGATAGCCTACACATTTTTCTACATAAAACAGTATAGACCACAGTAATGGCGACTGAATTTTGCTGGACTGCAAGAAATTAAAACAGTTAGAGGCACAGCAAAGATGAAAATCGTTCAAATAATCCCTATTAAACTCATTTTATTTGGGTCTCTGTCATAGAACTTCAATAACAAATGTCTTTTAATAATACATTTAAATATTCACCTTATTCTAGGATTTCAGTCTCTTCTTACTGGATTATTTTGACATCTCTCCTTCAGTGACAGGTAAACTTTGTCAGCTGCCTGAAGTCAGAGATGCAAGAGAATATGGTGTCTGAAACCCTTATAAAGATGCTGTGTACTCAGGCAAGACCAGTTCAAATGAAAACTCCCAATTTGTGTCCCTAGCATGCTGCAAAACACATATAAACTGTGTGGATTGTTGGGTCTTGTGAAGTTTCTGTGCCGCAGTACAATTGCTTCCTCTCCAAACCTCAGCACGTCACATTCCAGAATTTTCCTTAAAACAGCTTGCTTCACTTTAAAGATAATTGACGATCAATTTTAAAACTACCTCTCTAGAAGATGCTTACAGGGCAATACAGCACTCTTTCCCTCTCAGGGTGTTCTGCTCTGTCACACAGGTAACTGCAGAAGAGCAGTACCACAGTGGTGCACATGCTTAGTAGTTCCTTTGTGCAAAGATTTCCTCACTTGATAGTTCTGACTTTAAAAGAGGGTCTAAGTCAGTCAAATTAAATATAGAAATAATCTATCTGTTAAAATTCCCTAAATGAAAAATATCAAGTTAACGTCCATTTCAAGCTTAAAGCTATGACAGGACCCCACCCACAGGGGAGTCTGCTGTCTCCCAGGGACTCAGGTAAGGGATATTACTGGAAAACTCTCCAGTACAGTAAGGCCCTCTGATCACTATCTGTCATTGACTGTTCAAGCTGGGAGTGATGAAGTAACAAAGAGAAGTCCAAGGGCAATCAAATCAGACTTCAGGGCCCTGGGATGATTGGTTGAAGGATCAGGAGCATAGTTAGCGACTTCCTTGATCCTTCTGGTAACAAGGAATAATATTGATAGGAATAAGCAGATCCATCAGCTCAATGCATGGCTCTGAGTTTGATTTAATCAGAAAAATTTGGGGGTTTTTTGAGCATGGGATGATCTATTCAACAAATGGTCTACTGGCATGACCTGACAGCATGTACCTATCTCAGAGGGGGAAAAAGTTCTAGCACAGGAGTTTATAGGGCTCTTTGACAGAGCTTAAAACTAGCTTGAAAGGGGGAAAGGGACAAAATTAGGCTCACTGGCAATGAGCTATGGGATGGTGTGCCAAAACTTGAGGAAACAAGCACTTATAGGATCCCTCAATCTGCCACAGCAGTTGTTGGCTACAATATACCACACCTGAAATGTTTCTACACCAATGCATGCAGCATGGGGAACAAACAAGAGGAGCTCAAAGCTTTGGCTCATTCCCAGAGACTCAACATCACTGGCATAAGTGAAACCTGATGGGATGAACCCTTTGACTGGAGTGCCCTGTTGGATGGTTACAGGCTCTTCAGGAGAGACAGACAGGGCAGAAGAGGCAGAGGGTTGGAATATGTATGCAACAGAAGGGTAGGAATGTATGGAGCTCACAGTCAGCACTTGCACAGTTGGGAGCATCTGGGTGAGAATCAAGGAGCAAACATAATGCAGACGTCATCGTAGGAATCTGGTACAGACCTCCCAGCCAGGACAATCACACTGACAAACTATTCTCTGAGGAACTAAGGGACACTTCTAAGTCAACTGTCCTTGTCCTTACGGGGGACTTCAACTTGCCAGAAATTAACTGGGAGCATCACACAGCTGGTACAACTCGATCCAGACAATTCCTAAAAAACCTGGATGACAACTTTATGGAACAGTTCCTAAGGGAGCAAATTCAGAAAGATGTCCTCCTTGATATGCTGCTTGTCAACAGAGTGGATCTCACGAGCAAAGTGGAGGTTAGGGGCCCTCTTGGCCACAGCGACCACAATGCTATCGAATTTAAAATCTCTCTTGACAAGAGAAAAAGTGTCAGCAAAACCTCAGCTCTGGACATTAGGAGGGCAGACTGCAGGCTGCTCAGGGAATTAGTGAGTAAAGTTCACTGGGAAAATGTTTTTGCAGGTGCTGGGGTTCATCAGTGCTGGTCACTTTTCAAACATCACCTCCTAAGGACACAGGAGCAGCAATTCCCACATGTTAGAAGTCAAGTAGGTGAGGCAGAAGGTGGCTTGGCTGAACAGGAATCTTCTCTTGGAAATAAGGCAAAAAAGGAAGGTGTATGCCCAGTGGGAAGCAAGGTCAGGTGACATGGTAAGAATACAGAGATGCTGCTGCCACTGTAGGGCCAAAAAAATTGTGCAGCCGAAACTGGATTCAAAGCTGCCAGAAATGTAGGGATAATAAAAGGAGTTTTTTCAAATACATTAATTGAAAAAGGTAGTGGAGAAATAACAGGATGAGGATGGTCAGCTCACAAACAGGGACAGAGATAAGGCAGAGGTGTTTAATGCATTCTTTGCCTCTGTCTCCAATGCTCATGATGGACCAGGGGGTCTCAATACCCTGAGCTGGAGAACCATGACTGAGAATTATCAGCTCCCAGTCAATTCTGAAGTTGTGTGGGATCTGCTGTTCCAGCTGCATTCCTACAAATCTATGGGGCCTGATGGGATTCATCTCAGAATCCTGAAAGACCTCACTGATATCATCACAAAGCCCTTCTCAAATACTTTTGAGCAGTCTTGGGAATCTGGAGAGGTCCCAGCTTTAAGAATCAAAAAGTTTATGTGCCTACAGCATGTAAACTAGAGGCATGTTTAGGAAAAGAACTGAATCTATGTAAGATTGTAGATTGACTATAGAAGGACCAACTGGAATTAAGACTGGACTCCAGGGGTAACACATCTGCTCCTGGGAAAAAATTAGAATGGGATTTTCAGTCATCATAAATATTCAGAACAACAGGTTTTTGTCTTCACTGAAAGAATGACAATCACAGAGATGAAACTGTAGCTCAGGGGTGTTATAATGGAAGAAGAGGGTGTAAGGAACAAAAACAAACCAAAGGAAGCATCTCAGTTAAAAAAAATAAAATCATTCCTAAAAATGTTATACCATTCAAGGCCTTGCTAGCTTTCATGAGATTCACAAAGGGACACTTTAGTTTTAATTTACATTGGCCTGAGTCAATTCAATAAAAAACATCTGAAATCCAGGTTAAATTTAACTAACAATAGCTTGCTGAACTTTAAAATTAAAAATCTTCTCTTTTGCTGCTCTTCCACAAGCCCAAAGTTAAAGCTGAGAAAGAAAGAGAAGACTTCAGAATATGAAAATTTTTAATTGTGTATCTCCAAATATTCCTAAAAATCTAAATTCAAAAGGCTAACAAAATCTTATTTTAAGCAAAATGAAAAAAATGCTCTTGGGCTCAGAGTAAGTTTCAAATGAGGATTAAACTGTATCGCTAGCACAGTGATAATTTAAAAAATCAGGGCATTAGAGACATGAGGACAGGAGAAAAGAATTTTTTTCCTGCTTTTTCACTATTTGGGAAGAGAAGATGTTGAAGAGTCATTGACTCTCAACTTTCTCCAAGAATCAGAGTGATTATGAAAACCATGACAAGTTATTCTGTCAGATTCAATGGGTGTTTCACAGAGAAGGGAAAAAGGCATTTAATTTTTCTGCATTATTCTTTTGCTTGAAAGTCATTAACACACTTGCCTAAACTCACTAATCATTTGAACATCTCAGTTTATAAATTCTTTAGAAATACTGTGAGACTGTATAATTCAACATAACATGCCAGAGACAGATCCTCCTTTTTTTCTAGGGAGTATCTTTTTTTAATTTTTCTCTAAAAATATTTAGGAAAATGTTAAATAATTTTGTAGTACAGGGAGATCCGGGGGGGGGGGGGAAGTTACCCAAAAGTTGCCAGTTACCCAAACGACAGGTACATCACACTTAGCAAATGTAGCATCCACAGACTGGTAAATTATCCAGAGTAAAGGACTGGGGTAGATCTGGGGATCTCAGTAAACCCTTCAAAACTGATGCAGGCAGGGGAAACACATGTCAATAGGAGACTTTCACTTTTCAGAGACTGGTATCAAATAGTGATTTGGGTCTGCCTGCAGGGTGGAAGTTCCTCTGACTCACAGACAGAATGTGTTGGATTTACATAATCATTTAGCCCCAATATTGCAATTTTTTCATCAATTTTTTTTTCAGAGTACCTTATTCTCACAAAAAAATGATGCCAGGTTAGTTTGAGCAGCTAGGTGCCAGTTTGTTAGGTTATAGGAAGATCCCAGAAGAGATAAAGTTCCACAGCAATTCTCTCCTTTCTGTACATCATTACAAAGCAATGCTTCAGATGCCTTAATAAAGTAACCTCAAAAAAGCACTGATAGAAAAGGTACTTTCTCCTCTCTCTCCATTCAACTCTCATATTAGTATCATCACAGAATTAAAACAAGGAGTATTGAATTCCCAGGACACTCCTTTATACTCACTGAAAGGCTCAAGTCATGTCTCATTCTCTCATGAAAACCCCGGTTTTATGCTAACAGGGTTTGGTATCATCAGTTGTTAACTGTGTTTTGTATCACAACCCTGCCAGGTTTTTGGACAAAACAGAATCAAGGCCTACTCTGGAAAAGACAACTTCTTTCCTTTAATCACCATCAGCACTAGAAGTTTCCCACTGAAATTCACCAATTCACAAACATGCTTGCTTGGAATTTTACAAACTGCAAGTATTAAATGAGAGGTAAAACAATACCTAAATGAAAACAAAACTTTCAGATGTAACTTGTTTTCAGTTTTGAAGGTAATATAGGTTTAACAAATACCACAGAAATAAATGGTTACTGGCTTTCTTTCCATGAGCAACTAAACATTAATCTAGTAGTGAAATAAAAATAAAACAGAGTTGTTTTCTCTCAAAGGACATAATTACTAAATGTGTCGTTTTAGAAGTAAGGTAGAAATCAATCAACTTATCTTCTATGGAGCTAAGCATTCCAGAAACCGTTGCTTGAAAGCTGATCCACCTAAGAAAAAAATTTCTTTTTGGATTGCAATAAGTTTGGTTTTCTCATGCATGCTATTTATCTCATATACGATAATCAACAGGCAGTCTGCTGGCATTTTAAACAATATTTACATAATTGAAGGGTGTTTTAATTTTACTACACTACAGTAAGACTTAGAATTATGCTGGAATTTTCTAAATACTTTAGAAATATGTAGTATTTAAGGTTCTGTCACCACTAATTAGGAAATATATTAATTAAACTGATAACTGAACAAAGTGGTTAACATCAGAAGAAACCAAATAGAATATAAGAGGCAAAGAAAATTAGCAGTTTCAATGGAATTTTAAATCAAAAGAACATAAAAGAGGAAGAAAAACCTCTTAATTTTCCTCTGTAAACAAAAGAAGAGTTGAATGGAAGAGTGAAGTAAACAAGTACTATAATGAACTGAACGGTTATGAACTCTAAGAAACTTCCCAAATTACTGATTTTAAGGAAATAAACAGGTAAAATTCTTCCACTGAGTTCTCTTCCTTTAAAGACTTCTGCATTACGCATTCAAGAACCCTTTTTGCCCTTCATGCAGAACATGTTTCCAAATTTGCTTATGTGCTGGGCATAGATTTATACATCAGTACAGCCTTGTTTCTCCCACTGTTGTCTGACACATGCCAAAGACATTTAATACAGAAACACATCCTCTCTGTCTCTCAGCTTCCCAAGCATCTTCTCTTTTATTTAAAAGACACACTTTAGGCTAGTCACTCTTTCAAATAGCATATTCTCACTTTTTTAAAATTCTGAGGCAACATGCGTGTGCAGGACCTTTACCAAAACATTAAAACTCAAAAATCCTTGTGAGAGTTACACAAAATGCAGTATTCAAGATGGAAACTATCAATAATGAGGCCAACTCCTGACATGTCCCTTCAACTCAGGCCCTGGGCACTGCAGTCAACCTGACTAAGCTCCTCCCTGTGCACTCCCTGGGCAGCACCTACACCTGCAAAACAGTCCTGTAATATCACAGAATCACAGAACGTTTTGAGTTGGAAAGGACCCACAGGGATCATCATAATAACGTATTTTAAAGTGAGCTCTTTTCCTTTACTGCATGAGTGCTCTTCCCCCGAATAAAGTTTTAGCTAGAATTAGTCCTTCTGAACTAACACAGCAGTAAATGTAAGATCAAAATCAGGTCATGAGGAAATCTTTTCCAGGATAGGCACTAGTAACCAGATTTCCAGCCTTACGTAAATTGCTGCTTCTGTAAAGGGATTTTATACGTTATAGCAGTAATGATAACAGTTTAAAAAAATCACATTTCTCATCAACATTTTTGAAATATGTAATCTGTGATTGTGTTCCATTTCAACCTCTAAACAAAGTCTTTAATCCAAACCCACCTAAATTCCCTTGCAGAACTGTTATTTCCAAGCCTCTGCTTTTGAAATGTGCTAAAGTCATGGCCTTTGTTTCAGTATTGTTCTACCCTGTTGCCCTAGAAAGTAATGTTGAATTAGTAATGCTAGAATAGCGCATTTTTTCTAAAATTACAAAGGTTATATGAAACAAACTCTTCAACCCTCTAATATTTTAAAACTTTCACTATTCATTTGAGACACACTGGCTAAAGAGATTCAACTCATATCATCATATAAGACATCAGTCAGCTTGGAACCATTTCATCAGGCTTCCTTTTGGTGCCAATCTCCATTATGCAAAGCAGCTCTTTAAACATTCAGCATTTGTTGCCCTGGTTTCTACAGTACCATCATGCTCAACTGTAAACCGGAATAATGGAAAAGAATGGCTTAAGAAATGCAAAAGAGCAAAACCTCAGTCTTTTTAAAATCTTGTCCCCTTGTCGACTGACTAATGAACATGCTTAAAAATTATCACAGTGTGTTTCCTAAGCCTAAGCTCTCGAAGTTCATAGCAAGAAGCAGCAAACACTGTCGAGCTTTATTTCTGTGTTGTATCCTGCCAGGGCAAAAAAAAAAATGAAAGTAGTAGTTTTTACTCTGAGAGTATCACACAAATATAAGAGGTCATATACTTAAAAGAAACACCAGCAGATGATGCATGGAAAAGAAGTTTAGTTATGACAGCACTGCTTCTCCTTTAAGTCCCTAAGCCACCAGTTTTGAAGGATGCTTTGAAGATACTCTCCTTAATCTTGCTGGTCATCATCAGGAAGACCACGTTTTGTCTGACCTTATTCAATTAAGCTGTAAACATTTATTGACATCAACAAAATATTTTTTCATGTCTTTAGGCTGCATACTCCACTAACCCAAAGGCTGCCTGAACAACTGTAAGACATCTAAGCTGCTGAAGATATTTCTGCTTATACATGAATTTATTTTAAGATGGTTAGGATTTGTATTACATTAAAAATAGATCATGATGTCAAACTAAAATTTGCTTCTGTCAAAAACCCACTGCTAGAAAAATAATTTAATGTATCAATAGCAGATATTTTATTTGGGCTACCACATATGTATTCTGAATATTTATGTCCTTGCACTGTATCATCTTCATCTATACATTATACTGGATACTCTGGTTCTGCCTATGATACATAAACATGTTTCACAGCCTTTATGTAAAATGCAGACTACAATTACACTTGACAATTTCTATTAATTCCCCCCCCCCCAACAAAATTGTATCAGGCAGCGGTATTACTAGAATAATGATAAATCCATTTTTAAGGCTTTGGAAATTATAATTACCAAACAAACTAACCCCTCAGTTATCTAACACCACCTACACTGGGTAAGGAAGGGAGCTCTTCCCCAGAGTTCAGTGTTTGCTTCACTTTCAGCACGTGAAACTTAGAAAAAGCAGACTTGGGGATGGGAGACAAAATGGTGATGAAAGAAAATTAGTCAAGAAGCATAACTCTCAGTTCACCAAAAAAGCAATTTCTTTAACATTGATATATTCCAAGTTCTCATTTTACCATAATACCACTACTTGCAGATTGTGGAACAGATTTTTAGTCCTGTATTAATGCAAATAATAGTCTTTAAATCAGGTTTTCTTCCATCTAACTGATACAGAGCACCACTTGCTAAAGTATTTTTAACACTTCCTTCTGTTCTCCCAATTTCTACTTCAATTTGTCCATTAATTTGCAATCTATAATAATTGACATGATATATTATAGCAAGGATACAGCTTTTGACCTTAAAATTATAGTAATTATTCCAGATAATGATTTATGGTTACAGTTTAGATAGACAGACAGAGTTTAATTTTGGAGCACTTCCTAATTCTTCCCATTAAAACCAAGCTACACAACGAAAAAACACACACATATACTGAAAACTATTTTATTTAGAGAAGGCAAGAGTTTTAATGGAGATCATTCTGGCTATAATCAATGTATACAGAAATAACACAGATAGAATAATGAGACAATTATTCACTAGGAGAATAATTGCATTCCAATCTTTACCTTTATCATCTCTATAGATTCTCATGAAATCATTTTAACATCCAGATATATTACATATGCCGAATTAGCAAATATCTAGCATGAGAAATACATATTAAGAAGAAATAATGAAAGTAAATATGAAGAAATAAGTAAAATCACTCATCGGATGGCAAAATTTCTTTTTCTAAAAGACTGCCACAAGGATAACTTTTTCATGTTGTCATTGTCTGAATTAAAATAACCATTTTGATTTATTCAAATGTGTAATGCCATTAAGAAAATTGGTTTTTAAGTGTCCTAATTCTTCGGATTGAAATAATTATCATTTTTATTGTGATGCAAAGCAACTCTGTAATTAGACCTGACATCAGAAAGCCGAGTATAGTGCAATGTCTTAATTTATTTGAAATCTGGATAGATAAATATGGACTGATATCAGGTCTTTCTGTTTATGAAACTCTTTTGTGCAAATACTGGTGTCGCTCATTTTTTTACGGGGACTTACTATAAATTCAGCTTTTTGGGAGTTATGTGACATGTTAACTGAGGGACAGAGCTGCATGGTCTATATAGTCTTAGTGATTGGGTACCATTTCCTTCAGGAAGAGAGGCTTCTTATTATACATATGGGAAATGTAAAAGGGCACCCTGTGCTGCCCTTACAAGAGCAGCATGTCTGGTTGGCAGCTGCACAGATTTCGGGAATGGCAAGGAAAATTAGTCTCTTTCTGACACTGAAGATGGATCTGAGTAATGGATAGCTGAGGAACTAAAGGTAAAATAGGAAAGTCTTCCAGTCTCAGAAATGTGATGAAATCTCCTAATGTTAGCAAGGGAGCAGAGCAAATAAATTCTGACATTAAAAAGGCAAACACGAAAAGCAGCACTGACAGAACTCAGACATCTTTTCACATTTCCATATCTGACCTGTCTGAAAGAACCATTACCTATATCTTACTAGGAAAGTTTTACTCTACCTCATTTATTACTGTTCGGCAAACAAGAGTAGCCTACACCGAGCTTAAGGACAAGATTCCTGTAGAACTAATACTTCATCCTGATATGGTGAGAACTATGAAATATGCTTAAGGTCTCCACAGCTTATTTCTTGTGCTGAGAAGAATTTTTCAAAGACAAGGAAATACTGGAGGAAATTATCCTGAAAGCATTAGTGAGATTGAAATTGGGATTTATTGTTTATCATTTGGAATATATATTGAATGTTTTGGAATTAGCAGTGCAGCCGGTATAAAAGCACACCTACTCTCAGCATCACACTGATCAGTGACTCCAACCTCCTTTCCTTTGTCTAGGATAGAACTTTCAGGAACACCAGTGAGCAAGTCTGCTGTTGTGTATCAGCAAATCAATACTGATGTTACAGCAGTTCAGGAATTTCCACTCCGTTTCTCTCCAAGATGTCATCTTCACTCTCTAGATAAACTAACATACACAATCACCAGTCCACACCCTCACATCCTCCAGATAATGTTGTTAATGTATCATGAGGGTAAGATAACTCGAGATTATTAACTTCATCTAATATATGAACTAATCTTCACTCTTTCAACCACTCCAAGGCAGGAAAGAAGCAAGTTTGAGTTACTCTCAGACTCAGGAGTGCCATCAGTGAGGGACTGTCAGCTTGGCACCTGCATAAGTCAAAGTTTCCCCTCAGAAATACTTCTTAACAGTACCCATAAAAAATAAAATAAAATAATAATTAAAAAAATCACACAGATAAGCAGATCTGAAGTGTTATTTGATTCAAATTAGGATTCAGTTCTCACTGAATGAAATTGCCACCTAATTATCCACCACTAAGCATTTATCTAATGGACGTTATAGAGAGGGAGCAGGATCTGGAAAAGAAGAATTGCTAAGATGCAAAAAAATAAATGACTGAAACACTTAAAATATAGTATTAAATAGAAAAAACAAATTAAAACTTTGCCATGGAATCTTCAGATTAAATAGCAGAGTGAATACCCAGAATTGTTACTCAAGACTGGGGGAGGAATGACAGCAAAGAGGAAGAGGTCTCAAGTTATTACATTACAGTAACCTGGATTGCAGCAAGACACAGCTGGTGGAGATCTTTAGAGCAGCAACAGAAGAAACAACTGCACTTTTCTCCTTTTTTGCCCTTCAGGTGCCAAGAGCCCTTTGGAGACCTCAGCAGGCTTTTGCCTCTCAAGCATTCCTGAGAAGAAAAGGCTGGGAGGTGAGGACTTCCGAATTCAGAAAGTCCATGATATTGATATGAACAGAACATTTGTGGATAGTCCTATTTGAGGTAAAAAAATCAAGCACTCCTTTTGTTTGCCACTGGACATTAAGTTGATACTTTTATCAAGGAGGGGTTGCCTGGTGGGCCCAGCTAAAAGACAAGGCAGCAGGTGTCTGCGGTGGATAGGCACATTAGTGGGGTCCAGCAGGATGGCATGCTAGCCCTGGACTCTTCAGCACATTCAGAGATCATAAAGAAAGGAGGAGATTAGTAACATCACAACTGATGATAACATAATGTTGATGATAAGTAGCCTGGTTATAGAAGACTGCCATGATGTTGAATTCCTGAGGAATAAGTCCTGGGTAACATGCTTTCAGAAAACACTGAAACATGAAGGCGTCACTATTCTGTGAGAATAATATTACTGTGTGCTTAATGTATAAATACTTTTCCCCCAGGTACTCATTAGTGGTTGCTTTCAGCTCCAAAATGGAGGGTCTTTGGGTTGACTCTGTACATGCACTTCTATGTTCAGTTCAGTTGGAATAATCCACCAGAAACCTTCTCCCTTCAGGACAGCTGTAAGATGAGACATTTTTTGTACTCTGTCCAGCATCTTCTCCTCCTTAAAATACTCTTTCTATAGGAAAATATTTCTTTGCTGAATACAAACACCCTTTCTGATCCAAAGCTTTTCACACAAGCGGCACTACCTCACAGCTGCAGAAAGCTTTTTTTCTCCCCTCCTGTCTCAGCAGTGTACTATCTTTAGTAGCTTTGACACTGATACATGGAAGTCTGACCTTACTAGACAAAGATATTAAGTTTAATTCAGTGAAAGCTTAATTAAGAGGGCAGTTAGATCAGTAAGATCATAGGAGCCTGACTTTTTTTTTTTAAGATGGCAAGATGGCATTAAAAAGAATGAGAAATTCCTTTGTGTATAGGCTAACTTAGACAATTTCACATACAGAATCAGCAAATTAAATGTATTTAATTTAACTAAATGTATTTAATTTCGGTCCTCTATTAGTAAGAACCATTCTGTTGATTACAATAAACCCCTAACATACACACATTCAACGTGAGATAAGGCAAACCACCAGTGATTATTTTTAAAGTTACTGCAACCTTCAGTTATGGACTTAAGCAGTGCCCATTTACACAAAGGTACAAGAATCACTATTCACTTGCATAAGTGGTCAAAGAAAAAGTTACCATTTTTTTCAAATGAAATGCCTATATAAAAGCAAATTTTGAGGGTTTTATTCCCCCTTCCCCACGCCGGAAAAAGTGTTGGCAGAGATCTTGCAGTCCCTATTTCATGAAATATCTTCAAGGCTTTTAGATTGGTATTTTAAGTTATTTTACACAAAGCATAAAATCAAGAATTAAGTTTCATAGCAAACAAGGGTACATAGGAAATTTCAAATTCATGATCTCTCATGTGACTCACTGTTTTCAATCCATCCAAATCAGTGATCATTGGAGTAATACTTCTATCGTGACAATTTTTCATAGTCTAACACCATCCAGTCCTAGGAAGATTTTATTTGCTATTTAATCTACCTTATCCCTTAAGTCTTATTTTATTACTTAGGCCAATTCAAGCAATGCCTCAAAATTCTTTCCCCTGCAGAACACTAGCTGGTTTTGCTTCCCTGCATGGCACGTCTCTTACCTTTCTGGAGATTCTATGGAAGACTGCCACTTGATAGACATTGCCAAAATCCAAATGATTTTAGCAGAGATCTAATAGTTTGTATCAGTGGAATATCTGACAGAACATATATCATCTATTTATGACCATCACTGAAGTCAAACACTGAAAAAAAGAGATGTAGGGATAACATGAAACCACATCCAGCCCTAAGTTGCCCCAAGCACTTAGTCCTGACCTATCTACTTTAAAGTCTATATTTTAATTTTTTTTAAAGGATGGAGGTGAATAAAATCAAGTTTTTCTTTGCAGCCCACCAGAATACAGTACCAACTGCACTTAACATTTACAGACTATTTTAACCCTTGTGCTGAATCATTAATCTTCAACTAGATTGAAGAAGCATCCTTATTACACGAATAATCTAAGTTTTATACCCAAATTAAAACTAAGGATAACTGAAAGCAGAGTAAAGGAGAAACAGGAACAGTGGCATTAGAAAACCATCATAAATGCCTGTACAAATAGTAAATAAATTCAGAGTGTTAGGGATGAAAGACTAAGCTTTAAACGAACTTTTCCTGCCTCTTTAATCTACCCTCCCTTTCTTTCCCTAGCCTTGCAAAGTCTGAATAGCAAAGGGAGAACAGATTAAGCACATTCTCACTTAATTAAGCAAAGAGCATTTCAAGTTAATTCATTTTCTAAGAGTTTGGCCTTTATGGAAGCCAAGTAAAATATAGTTTTAATGATGTCCATTTTGTCTACTTTCCACTGAAAAGAAAAATTAAGTACATGAACTCACTTATGGTGACCAATATCGTGTCTGAATAGGAGAATTTTATGAAAGCATCATCATGATGCCAGTGATTTTTAACAGCATCTTAACTGGGTCTTTTGGGTGCTTGGACCATTCCATATTTTGTATTCTGTAATGAGAGTTAGAATAAATAAAGATACACTGCAGTTCCAAATTTGTGTCCATTTTTGAGCTGTGACTTCAGTAGTTCACAATAAAAACTAGAAGAAACACCCATGCTGGTGAAAAAACCAATTGGGTTCAGCTGCTAAGCTGAAATGGTAAGAAGATCAGATCAAATAAGGCAGAACAAGTTCTGAGTGTGTTTTAAGAGATGAAGCATACAGGCATTGTGCTGGAACATGAGCTGATGTTGACTACAAGGAATTCTACTTTAAAATACATGAATCAGAAATAGTTTCAAAATAAGAAAGCGCAACAAATCCGTTCAATTCAGCCAATTCCCTTTACCATCTATTAAACAATTAGTCATATTCTTTCAATATAGAAACTGTACTGAAAGGCTTTATATTATAAAGATGAAATTCTCAAGTGGAACAGCATATTAAGACTCCAAAGAGACACCAGGGTTTGTTTTACGAGGCCATTAAAGAATGTCTTGGGCAGCTGAAGGCAATTGGCAGGACCTACAGAGTAGGTATTAACAGCTCGTAACCCACACCCCGGCCTGTTTGATGGCTTTGGGAATTTGAGATAAAAAAGTTATCACCAGATGAGATCATGCAAACTCCTGCATCACTCCTTTAGGGACAGACAGGTTAATTCTCAGAGTGCACTCGAAACGAGAAGAAGAAAACACTAGAAAAATAGTGGGTGTTTTTTGTGCTGGGGTTTTGCTTTGGTTTTTTGTTTGTTTGGGTTTTTTTAATTGAACAAATGGATTAAAAAAAAAAAAAAAACACACTCCCACACATCAAATTACACATGCCACCTTCACATGAAGCAATGCAACACAGAGGGCCTGCCTGCATTAACCATTCCTGGCAGAGTGATAGACTAGAAACAAGGGCAGGAGGAACAAGGCAAGTTGTTGCTCTTAATCTAGTTTTTTGAAAAAAAATTTACACAAGATGACCTGAGGGCATCTCACTTCTCTTTCAGCTTATGTCCCTGCCTTTATGGCAGCCACTCTCACCCCCACAAGAGACCATCTCTTTGTTCAGTCTGTGGGACTGCTATTAGCTGGCAGGGTGGGGGGGTTCTTTTCAGTACCCCTAACCAAAACATGTTCTTGTCAGAACTGCTAAACCTTAGGCAATGAAATGTCCACAGGAAAGTTGCTCGGGGCATTCACTTTCATTCAGACTAAATCCCCCTTCCAAGCAAGGCAGCCAAAAGAGAAACCAAGCATTGACATTCTGCTCCAGATGACTGCCAAAATAGTTCCCCTACATCATACAACCCACATTACTGGTGGGTTTCCCTTTGCAACATAGCATGCTGCAGAAATGATTGCTGGACACTTAAAAACAAACAAAAAAAATACACCAAAATTGCTAGCCAGCTCCTTTCTGTTTAGGAAAATAATACATAACATGTTCCCTTTTCTCTACATTTTATGGCTGCCATTTTTCAGGCTTCTAGAAGTATATTCTCTGCTTGGTCCCTGATGGTATAAGAGTGATTCAAAAATAAATCCGTATTTCTAGTATCTTTATAACCTATGTGCTAACATATTTATACCAGATGGCACTCTCAGGTATTTCTTCCCCTCCTCCCCCCTCCCCCCTAGTATTATATACTTTAATATAAAAACATAATATCATAAAACTGTGATCCAGTCTTGTCCAGTCTTGTCTCTGTAATGCAATTGGAGAGTGTGTAATCATCTCTAGCTGCAGATGGAAAAGTCTATTTTTGTTGTTGTTGTCAAGGTTATGTGATTGTCTGGTAGCACCAAGGAGTCCAAATTAATAGAAAGGCTAAGGAATTATTTAATCTGAGAGCAAATGCCTTCTATAATGCAAGTTGCCTATAACAATTTCTCAAGGCAGCATTTTGAGTGGGAAGGTAATGTCTGATGATCAGTACTCTCACATTCAAAGGCCAGGATCTGGAAACCTAATGCAGATGTACTTGTCAATTAATTGATGTCACTGCAACAATAAAAGCTTTCACAACACCTTAGCACTAATTTAAAGCGGTGCTCCTGCAAACTTAGTACTAGCTGAAAATTTTCCTCTAAACATACCTTGGAAAAGTAAATTTAGATAACAAGAGAAAGTTTCTGAAGTTTTAGACACTTACTATTGGTTTGAAAAAATGGTGTCTCACTCATACTATTTCTATTAGTTTGAGTTTTAGTGTATTCTTATCAAAGGAGTTAAAAAGTTGCCAAAAACAACTTGTCCCCTTTCTGCCTTCTGCTTTTCCACTAGATAAAACATGGGGTCAAAAGTACAAGCACTGACTGTCCGACAATGGTGGTTCTGCTCTTACAGGTTTTGGAAGCCCTTTCTCATTTTATGTTTGACTCTGGCTATTGACTGGAGAAAAGAAATCACAGCATGTCTTGTGCTGGTAGTCCGTGAGGAACAGATAGGAAGGCAAGCACCCAGGCTCTTAACCCCCGACTCCTTCTTCCACTACCACCATACCCCTGTTGAACTGCTCTTTCCAGGTGTTACTTCCACTCAAAACACTGCAGTTTGTTCCCCATAACAAAGGTGACAGATGCACAGCCACCCGATCTAACTGAAATAACTACTGTGGGGACAACCAAAGGGATGTGAGGGTTCCCAAACAGCGGAAATAAATCTGGTTTTAGCTAGCTGCTCTTGCATTTGGGTAAATAATCACTGTGGTTTTGTTCTGAAATGCTTCACCTCACAGTCACTATTAACAGTTTTCTTTTTCCAAGTGCCACACAGTTATTAAGGAACACGTTACATGCTGTGTTTGCTTTACATGTATGCGAGAATGGATATTGCATTTAAGACCACTGATGTGTCTGGTGAAGCCTTTAAACCACAAAGTTCCTTTTTTTTTTTTTTTTTTAAATCTAGTCAAACTCCACTCTCCCAAAAGGAGTTGTAGTATTTCAAATACTCTTCATTAAATCAGTGTTAATGAGACTGAGAAAGACTAAGGGGCAAGAGAGGGGAAACAAAGTGAGACTAATAGACAATAACACTTAGCAAGGATCATCCTGGAAATAACTGTGTTACCAAGCACAGCAACATCTGGAAAGCTTCACTGTATCAAAAGAAAAGCAAACATATTAAACACATCCGAAACCTATTTACAGGGGTTTCACAAAAACAGATACTGGAGAGAAAACAGAGCAGCAGCAGCAGCAGAAATGTCTCTGCAGCAGGTCTGCAGTCCTGAGCCATATTTCAGGGGAGGAGGGAAACAGAGGACATGATTTTTAGGTCCTTGTCAGTTTGCAATGTGCTATTTTATGCTGAGCCACAGCTCATCATTAT
>NW_020955509.1:774300-781422 GCF_003031625.1 Empidonax traillii
TCCGAAACCTATTTACAGGGGTTTCACAAAAACAGATACTGGAGAGAAAACAGAGCAGCAGCAGCAGCAGAAATGTCTCTGCAGCAGGTCTGCAGTCCTGAGCCATATTTCAGGGGAGGAGGGAAACAGAGGACATGATTTTTAGGTCCTTGTCAGTTTGCAATGTGCTATTTTATGCTGAGCCACAGCACAGATGATCTGCATGCAGACTTCCCAAGCTACAGTGGATAATCACCAACATCCCCAGTTATCCGGGGAAAGGAGGGGAAGATACCTGGCTGGAAAACACCTAATTGTCCACTCAGATACATAAAATGAATTAAGTATATAAACTTACGTTCTAGTGTCATACCATCTTTCCTTTGTTACATTTGTTAAAGAAATTTAGAAATTATTTTACCTTTTCTGTTTCTTTAAGACCTTTTGTGCAAAACATGGCTCTAAACAAAGCTAAAAACCTAAAAGAATTTTGGATTAATTATTAATAAGCATGTAAAATGTAAGGCAATGTGACAGTCCAAGCAAGACTGCATGTAAGGCCATGCTAAGCAAGCACAAAGATTTCAGCCAGACAATTTCAGGTTTCTTGATTTCAAGTTTGCTCTCCATTAGAATTCAGAAAAAAACAGAACAACAAAAGCAGAACAAACATGTTAAATAGATGTGCAACATGCATGACAGATGACTCTGATGTAGTAAATAAAATACAATATCCTCAATTGCTACAGATTACTCATTCCATGAATATATGAAATACAAAATAAAAGCAGTGAATAAAACAGCAAAAAAAAAAATCCCTTTTTCAGAATGATATGCCTTTTCTAAAATAACCATTAATGATGGGCAGGAAGGAAGAGGTGTTTGTTACAACAGTGGCCCCTAAGGAAGAGGAAGTCCAGCTCATGATGGCTCTGAACAGACCATTTTACCACTGCATTTTTTCTTGTACAGCAGCCAGTTCAGTGAAATTCCATAATTGTTCATTCTGAGAGGGACTTGTGGGACAGACCTTCCACACCAAGGTAGGCATGGGCCAGAGCAGGTTGCTCAGGCTCTGCTCAGCCACATCTTGAATGCCTCCAAGGATGGAGAGTCCACAGTTCTGCTGGGCAGCCTGGGCACTGGTTACAAGGAAGAAGAAGGGGTGCAAGGGAAGCGGGAAAAGGAAAGAAAGGAAGAGAAAGGGAATGAAAGAGAATCTAAATAATTTCTAAAGGTTTGTGGTTTGAGTGGTTTGTTTTATGCAGTTGTAAACCGATGACTTCTGTTGCTCAGACTTCACACAGTCTTTGCCTCTAACAAACCAACTGACGTACACTTTCCTTTGCTTCTGTATCTCTTTTCTGTAAAGTTCACAAAATCTTACATTTACCTTAACCTACTTGTGCTACAACTCATTTTGTAGTTGACAAACCACCTGGCACTTTGTTTCCTTGGTGATTTTTGAAATCGAGGCATTGGAACAGCCCTATACCTCTCAGCACTTTGTACTAAGGCTAACAAGGTGATCCTTCACCATGGCTGATGAACCACTCAGGGAGTTCTTCACTAGTGGAGGCAGCAGATGTTGAAGAAAACATCTCTCAGAGATTAAAAATAGCAAAATAGATTCTCTATCATTGAAGTGGACCAGAAGAAACCGTGCACCATAATGACTTCCTAACCTCTTCTTTATAAAAAATCAGCAAAATAACACAAAGACAAAGCAAGAATTACAAAAACGTAAGGATTTGAAAGCAAGGACAATGAAAGTTACCATAACTAGGATGATAAACAAGAGGAAAAAAAAAATCAATGAGGGAAATGAAGTAAAACTGCAGAGAAAGTGGAGAAGGTACATTGTAGTTCAGCCTACAGTCACTCAGCATCTCCAGCACATGCAGCTAAGGTAGCAAACTGAAATGCACACCAGTTCTGTCTTAGTACCAGATATTAAAGCAGACATGCTAAGGAAATAAAAGTATACAAACTCACCACATGTAGTCTTTTTCAACCTAAGCTGGCTACAGATAGAAAGTGAAATGAAACCCAGTGTCTTGGTTTCTGCCATCAGGGCTTATAATGGACACAGACCCTAGTATAAAATCATCCAAAGCAGCAGAATGAACACTGTGATAGTCAGTTAACATACTCCAGCACTGTGATTTTCTCCACAATAAAGCCAAAGTTTATCTTTTGGCAAAGATATAAATCCGGCAAGACTGGAAGCCAAATCCATGGAATAAACTCCCTCAGCAAACGAGAAGACCATTCTCCACAAAAGACTCCTTCTAGGCTATGTTTTCAGTAACAAATATAAGCAAAGAGACACAAATGAGTTCTAAAGTCTAAACCAAGATACTTTGCTGCACACACTTTCTCTCTGGGAAAAGAATAAGAGAGCAAACAATGCCAGATGTTAAACACACTCGGAAAATCCTCAGATACTGTGGTGATAAATGACTGTAACCACCTCTTTAGGACACAGTAGACTGTTTATTGCCTGAAGCACAAGACACCATTCCCTTTTGGTAATGCTTGTGTACTGTATTATCATACCAGTGAAGTTACAATAGGAGTATTGTTTAAAAAATAATTCTTAAAAAGTTGTGAGATAAAAGATCATTCATCATACCACTGAGGGCATTCTTTTGCATAGTTTATAAAATGCATAACTGTGCTAAGACACCTAATTGTCAAGCTACTCTTTTGGCAAGCTATCGTGTGAGTTTGTGCCAAACGGCAGGGAATACAAAATGGAGTGGGAAAACAGTTGAGATTTGATGGTTTTCTGCCTCTCATGAAAAGTGCTCTTCCATGAAAATAAATAATATACATATGTGCATGCATTGTAACTAAGACACGGATAAGCATTCATAAATCTCATTTTAATATTGTCTCTTATTTTTTTCTGAAGTTACTATTGGGAAAAAAAAGTAGGATAGCAGGATTTGTTTTGCCACGTTGCATTATACTGAGCCAGATTTAGGAAACATAGATCCAAAAACATTGTCAGAGATGATCTTCTAGATATTCATATAAGGCTGCCACAACATTAATTCTGTTTTACAATACATATATATGCATGTTTAGTGTTATGCCTTTATTCTTGCAGAGACAGAGGTTAGTGACAGAGGTAAAGTGTCAGAAGCAAAGCCAAGCCATCTGGATAGTCATATGTTAGGGGAGCATATTATTTTAAAAGAGGTTATCTATGCTTCTCAAAACACTTCACTGGAAACATCAGGTCAGGTTTCTAGTCCCACTGCTTTTTTAGGGTTTGTTCATTTTTACCTCAGTAACCTGCCAAACTCCTCTCCTGCTCTTCATAGTCTTCTCCTCTTTGGCTGTTTCCATCACCCCCCAACATCCATAAAACAACCCTAGGAATTACCTGGGAGAGCACCAGCTCCCACCTGCCAGAACTACACCAGGGACTATGCTAACCTTTAGACAGTGGGGGTGGTCACAAGCTGGTTCAAACCTATTAAGATCTATTTTGATGCCAAGGCTCTTGGCTCCCAGTCAAAACATAACTGATAGTCTGAAGTTCCACACAAATTTTGCACACATTTAGTAAAAAAATAACTGGCATACACATGAGTTGCTATAGGTACATGTGTATGTGCTTATATATAGGCATAAAGCACCAGAAGCACAAAGATTTTGGAGAAAGCAGGTATGGCTCATCAGTCACATATGCCAGGACCTCTGGACTATGTTAATTTCTAGTAGTACAAAAATTGCAACTCTTCTGCATCTGTCCTCTGCAGGCACTTTTCTCGTCCCCAAGTGCAGTCTCCACTGCAACAGCATGGCTGTAAAACCCTACCCCCAGACCGTATTTTCTGGTTCTGTGCCAAAGATGCCTCAGCCAGGGAAACAGCTCCCACCTATTTCAGCATTCTGTTTCCACAAAAATGCCAGTTCACCCATTTTCAAAATGCAAAATCCATTACTTGCAAAACACCCTCTCTTTTATTATTATATTGCCACCAACAGTGTGATATTTTTATACTTCTGGAGAATAAAGAAAAAAAAAGTCTTTCCTCTTATTTCTTCCATCTTCCATAAGTCTAATATTTTTGCCTATCTTCCTGCTCAAATCTCTGCTAAAACACACACTAGCAAGCAGGAATACATATGTTTCACTTTTCTAACCTTTCAGTCCTCCTGGTGCTCTTGTAGTCATGCCAGGCTTACTCAAGCATAATCTTTAACAGGCTGGAAGCATATGTATGTTCATCATTTAAGTAATATGTTTAGAAATTATTATTTTGAAATTAAATTATAGCTACATTACCAGGCAGCTTTATTTTTGAACAAGCTAACAAATTCCTGAAGATAGGAAAACAACCTCCCTCCAATCCAGCTAACAGCAAAATGAACATGTTCTGTTATAAAATATTTTACTTCTATTTATAACTCTTGTAAAGAAGTGGAGCCAATCGTAGTACAGGACTGATTTGTCCAGAAGGATCTCTTATTTTTAACGAGCATATCAACCATGCCACGAGAAATAAACAATCACACCAAATGCTGCACTGGCAACCTGTGTGAACACATCCTATCAGCCAGTTACTACGGAACCGTTCATTTTGATCTCCTACGGCCGAGCTCATACAGCATCTCAGTAACTGACTCGCTCTCCTAGAAAGTAATCCCGAGTCCTGAATAATCACCTCTGAGCCCTGTCTAGTGGAAGGGTTGAGTTAAGCACAGCTTCAATTGCAAGCTCAAAAGGAAATCCCCAGAAAAGCTTCTAAGCCGGCGGTTGGGCCCTCCAGGCAGAGAAAAGCGTTAGGTACCCACTCCAGTGCCTGGATGAGCACTCTCACCACTAAAGTATTACAAAAGGAAAAACCACTGCTCAACCTGACTCCCTTTTAGTGGAAAGCAAAAGCTGCCAGTGCACGTTGGGATCGGGTTTAATCTCCTCGGAATGCCATGGGTGTGCTCCGAGAGCCCCTTCCCAGACCCAGCAATCCTTAGGAGAGGTTTAGATAGAAACACATCTTTTGAAGGGATTATAATTCAAGCAGACACAATGACCAGATAGACTCTAAAAAAAAGATGGCTGCTCCTGCAGATTGTGGTAACAGATGACCAGGGTTGTGCTGTTCTAACTTACCTACTTATTACCAGTTCTTTCTTTCTATTTCTCCAGTCATTATTAAAGACTTGGCTTTGACTATTTACAAGCTCAAAATGAATATGTGTTTCTAATACACTAGCAAAAAAGTTGTTTCCATCATGATCATCAAGAAAAAATAATTTTCATGGTGCAATTTAGCAGCTGACTACAATCTTTGCGTTTACTATTACTGAACTGCAGAAAAAAATGTTTTTTTCACACTTGAAGAATAAAGCTTGTACGAGAATACTTCTTCACCCCTCAAATCCTTACCACCACAGATACAACAGTTGTTATTTTTATTATAGTGAGTATACTTGCTAAAAGAAGTAACATAGATACCTTCAAAGAGTGCCCCTTTGGGGCACTTTTTATTTCCTTTAAATCAATACTCCTCAGGCTCTTATTGCACAAAGAAATACGCTCTTTTCATAGACTTATTTAGTTCAAAAATTCTAATTGTTCATAGCACCCAAAAATAATTGGTATCATACAAAACTGTACTCTAGCAGTCCTTAATTATTCAAATTCACACTAGCACCTCACTATGGCAAATGTATAAATCCGCTTTAGCTACAAGAGATAAAAATACTTTATGCTACAGGGATTGTACTGAAGGGCTTTAACAATGAAACCACCGGCATCCTCTGGCTCAGATGACCTTTGGAGACCCCTCCATGCTGACACTGTGAGGAGAGTCTGGCCAACTCTTTAGGAATAAAACTTCCATTGGCAGCAGCATAGCTACGCTCTAGATACTTCTAGAGCTCTAGAACCGTATAGGTGTATCATAATGAAGAATATTACAAGATGCTCAAGCAAAAGCAGCTCCTGAGCTTTAACTTAAATCGTAACTAAGAGAGAACAAAAAGAAGATGGGATAAGTGCTTTGGGGAGGATTTAAATAATTGTATTTGTCGATTTTTTAGAGAAGTTATAATTTCACTAAGGAGAGGGCCTCCTCTGAAGAACGGTTGGAAAGTACAACTCCTGAAATGTGAAAATGAAAAATGAGCCCAGCAAGTCATCTGAATACAGAGGGAGAGAAGAAAATTGAAATTTAATCTCAGATCAATCACCCCCTCTCCCCATGAATGTTTCATAACTATTTGGGAATCCTTTTTGTAAAATAATACTTTTATTTGCTTTTAAACTTCACCCGGTTAAAACTGATTTTGAAGCAAGAGGTTGACATAAATGGGTCTCCATTCAGTGATGTGAGAACAACACAATTAACACCCTAAGTTCTTTCCCTGGTCTGCATTATCTATTGTACTTCAATACTTTGGCAAGTGCCTGTCCTGTAACACACTGCTCTGAAGTTACCTGAAGGTAACAAGGGCTGTCTCCATTAAAACACAGACAACACCTCTGCTTCCATGAACAGCAATAGCCAGGAAAACCCTGTAGCAGGAGCAGATAACACCTGCATCCCAGGAGTGTTGAGAAAAATAATATGTGAACTTACAAGGGATATTTTTAACTTTTACCAACTAAATCTTACATTCTTCAGAACTTTGTTTTCCAAAACACCCTCCAGTTTCCCCGAGCAGGAAACAAACATTCATCATTTTACAGCACCTTCTTCTTAGTGAAGGAAGAGCTCAGTTCAGTGCTGAATCACACTGAACACGACACCTTTGAAAGTTGTTTGACTATGCACGATTCCTGATGAATCACTTGCTTTCATGCTGAGCTGAAAGCCAGGCTTTTGAACTGAGTTTCTACCGCTTGCACACTCTCGGGTTCCAAATTGCACAATTTTGCTGCTTTTGGCTTACAAATGGAACAGCAACAGCAAGGCAGACACCACCTCCATCGCAGGGTCATCTGTCACTCTGCATACTACACCAACTCCTTTTGGTATCAAGTTAGGAGTGTGAGGGGACTCTATAAATAAAGTCTGACAAGTGGGGGCGGGAGGGGAAAGTCCACCCAATTTGTATTGACAGCTTCTGCTCATTTCCTCTTTTTGTCAGCAAGTTTTATAATACACAATCTCGCAGCAG
>NW_020955509.1:782228-784864 GCF_003031625.1 Empidonax traillii
GTTCATAGTTGGGGTTTTTGCCTATTCTTCTGTATTTCTAATATTTAGGATGTGTTAAACATTTATGACAATCATGATAAAAATTCTTTTTGTACCTATCTTTTGTAATTCAATGCTTAGTTTAAAAAAAAAAAGTAGAGGGTAAGAAAAGAAAGAAAAATGTATAAAAGCATCTTTGTTCAATTTGCTTTCTAAGCTTCGTATCTCATATATACACAATACGCTTTTACAATTTAAAACAAGAGATTCTTTTTTAAAGCTCCCCGAAGGAAAACAAATAATTGCTCTCTGTGAGAACACATAAGCCATATGTAAAATCATGACTCCTGTATGCAACAGAAGTGACTGACATATCATCAGAACAAACCAATATATAGATGAAAAAAACCACCTTCCTCTGGAGATCAACCAGAGGCAAGTACATTAAAAACCTACTCTTTTTTTTCCCCTCAAAGTCTTTTTTATTTCAGTGGTTGTTTAATATTAAAATGCAAAAGAATTTCACTTATTTGGAACCAGAAATACTGACTGCTTTCCATCTGGCCACATTAATCTTCTGTTCTCTTCTACTCAGTAGCAGAGAAAGAGAGGAAAATACACTTTTTTTGCCCTAGGGACTGATTATTATTGGCACACCCCTAGGATATGCACATTTACACACTCTCAGTTTGAAGCAAGGTCTCCCCTTCCAGTCAAAGCCCTTGAACTCCAGTGCTGTTCAAAGTAGTTTAGGTCCCTACCATGACTTCACAAAAAAACTGCATAAGAAAACGAGGTATCAGTTTGTGATGGCCAAACTCTGAACACAGTCACCAGCCCCATAGGAGAGCCAACTGTTACCCTACCCATTTCTAAATTCTATCTTGAAGTCATAAATGCATGTCAAAACTGTGGAGATGTCTCTTGCAATCATTAATTTAGGCATTTAGAGTCATCACTCTCATTTTCCGAAGGCAGGTTTGGGGGTATTTCTGGTTGTTAGGGTGGAGTGCATTGGGGGTGCTGGCAGTCAGGTTTTTTGTATATTATCATCATCCCTATTGTTTTCCCTTCTGGAAATCTACCTGTATTTCTTTTGTTTCTCAGACTATTCCTGCTTATTTGGAAGCACTTTCTGAAGCTGAAATATCAACTTTTTTTCTAAGACTTCACCAGCTTTGGTATACCACAGAAATACTCAGCAGCACAGACTTAAATAAGAATAGTAACTACATAGAGCACCAGGTACAGACAGATTACACACACCCCTCAACATATGTATTTATCATTTACTCTAAAAGAAATAAGAATAATAATAATGATGAAGAAATATTTAGCTGATAATTTTAGTGAAAGGTTTAGAAAGCAACAAACTAATATTTTAGGAAAAGTTCCCTGTGAAACAATCCCCAGCTTACTTCCAGGCCTATCAGCACTGGGTGCACAACTATTGTGATGCAGAGGGCAGATTGGACACACTCCCTCCACAAATATTTTTTCAGCCACTAAAACACATGGAACACAGTCTGAAGTCAGAGCCTAAACTAAAGCCATTTATTAAAACCTCAGAGCTGTAATCCACCTCCCAGATCCACATATCTTGCATCTCTCCACCCCATCCTTATTTCGGTCAGGCATGCTCATGGTACTTGGGAACAAGAGGAAGACTTGCTCTCCATAAACCCATCTGATCTTTTCTGGTCTCCCTTAAATTTACTATTTGTTATACACTGCAAAATTGTATATTGTGAAAAGTGTCTATTAATTATATTCACAGCACATCAGAATACTTGGTGATAGTCACACCTACACACAGCATGGTATATTTAAAAAAAAAAAAAAAAAAAAAAAAGAAAGAAAGAAGATGAAGAGGGTCCAGTTCCACAAACATTTAATGAAGGTTTTCTGACAGCTTGGTGGAAGCCTTCCAAAACAGCTTTTGTGCAGAGTGCTTTCACCTCGCACTCGAGTCATGAGGACTTAAAGACCCCTCAGAGTAGTGCCAAAATCAGCACACCAGGAAGCATGTAATCATTTCTTTTGCAGAGTTAATTAATACAACGAACTGGAGTTTAGTGTTTCTCTGCATAGTCTTCTCAATACAAACTCTGATGTCAACTTTTCTTCTCACTAAATAATGTCACTGCTAAGCAGACACAGCCTTTGTTACAGCTATTAGGAAAGATCTGCATCTAGATATTTTAACAAGACTACAGAATTTTGATAACAACAGTCACTTACTAATATATTAAATTTGATAAATATTCTATGACCTAAAACAGATTAAATTGAGACTGATTTTATAGAAAAATTTGCATGAGATACACTATGATTAATATATGGAATAAAAGCAAGAAAAGGCAACAGAAATCATGCCCAATAACAACATTCTTCAACAAATATGTCTGGAAATACTCAGAACTAAATTACCAAATTAATAGAATTTAAAACATGACAAAACTGAAAGTTCTTAAGAAACTCTGGATTATTTTTTTATACCCTAGCACAGAGCATATCCTTTCTTCAAAATGTCCACCTGCAAATGTCCCATCATATTCTATCTGCAGAATAACACATTCCATAAGTTCTTCATGTTTCCAAGGATAAAAGTCAGTTATCAGCAAGTCTAACAGAAAATTCTTAACCTGAGACAGAGA
>NW_020955509.1:788734-790381 GCF_003031625.1 Empidonax traillii
AGAGTTAGGACTCTGGCTTTGTTTGGTGGCTGCCTGGCATTTTTTTTTTCATTTGTTAAAAGTGTCAGCTTGAAAGTAGGGCAGTGGGTCTGCCCAGAGGATTCCTTCTCAAGGGACACCAGACTCGTGTTGTTGCCCTGTGAAAGTTGATCAGAATAGTCAGCTCAACCAAAAAGCATCCTTTAAACATGAATTTTGTGAAGGAAGCTCCTCTGTTTTCTAAGTTACTTAATTCAAAGTTAATGCCTTTTCATGAAGTGCTAATTAAGTAAGAGATTGTGGCTTTCTGACTTCTTCTATAATGATGCAAAAAGACCAGTGATCAACATTCTAGGCAACTTTTCCATAGCATTATTGAAAAGTAAGTTTGAAACACAGATGCAGTGTAGCTTATTTACATTTACAAGCAGCACCAAATGAATATTTATCCAATGATCCTGCAGCTCTCCAGTTAAGGGGTTCATGAGCTTCCACAGTAAGTTGTTCCTGCTCAAAAATTCTTAATGATCCTGTCGTGTTTGTCTCTTACTATCTCTTCAGTCTTTTTCTTCTGCCAAAGATAGTTTCTCTCCACAATCCTTCATCAATTAACTTGAAAGTTTCATTACATAACATTCCCCTCTTAAAAAGCTGCAACTGTAAAATTCCTTGAGGAATGGCTTCCTGCTGGTTTTCTCTCTTTTTTTGTGTTCTTGTTGATAAAACACCTGTATTTTTCTTTAATTCTCTACTGCTTTTGGTCCTCCATTTTTTAAGATTTAAAAAGCTCTACTGTTCTGTTCACCCCACATTTCCTTCCAGCTTCCCATTCTTAAACTGTGTTTTTCTTTTTTTCAAGTGACATAAAAGAAGACTTACAAATCTCCATCACTGATTCCTTCCCACTTCTGCAACAACCAGCATACCGGGTATGATCTCAGAACTCGGTGGACTGCATAAGCTGCTCTACTTCTTAGGGAAAACAGATTGAGATAATTAAAATAGCACTTTAAAAAGAAAATAGAAGGGAGAACTAACATGCGGTGCTGCTGGAAGCATTTGTGTTGGCCTCTAATGCATCCTAAGAAGTATTTGTGTCTAGTTTTAAGATATTTTCCATGATACAGTAAAAACCTAATTTATTAACACGGTGGTTTTAAAGCAACTGGTAAAAATAATGCCAGTAAAGTGATTTTTTTCGCTTACTCTGGTACTAAGAATATCATTCATGTTTCTGTTTTGTTAGAAATTCTATCAATCTGCTATTGCTTTACTTAGAAGACAGGCAACAAGTACTAAATTTCACAGTATATCAGTGTTTCTGAATAACAGAGAAGAACACACTAACAGTAATAACAAGGGGGTATGATACAAAAAAAATCTGTTAATATACTGAGGTAAGCATTCTTTTCTGAAAATATTTCAGTAATTTTGCTTCCTGGTACATAACTCTTATGGCCTTTTCTACTATAATACTTTTTTTTTCCTCTTAAAACACATTTTCTTGTTTCAGGGGACTTCATGAAATATTTTCATATGCTGGCAATCACTGAATATGTAACTAAGGAAATTTAAATACTGTGCAGTGTCTGGTAGCCCATAAATTTCCCTCCCTGCCCCAAGCATCACGTGTCCTCAACAAAGAGCTCTTTGAAAAATACTTACAAT
>NW_020955509.1:791378-798871 GCF_003031625.1 Empidonax traillii
CTCTTAAAACACATTTTCTTGTTTCAGGGGACTTCATGAAATATTTTCATATGCTGGCAATCACTGAATATGTAACTAAGGAAATTTAAATACTGTGCAGTGTCTGGTAGCCCATAAATTTCCCTCCCTGCCCCAAGCATCACGTGTCCTCAACAAAGAGCTCTTTGAAAAATACTTACAATTTATACAATTCTGACAGTATCAAGAAACAGTTTTGAAAAGTCTGCAATTGCTTAGAGAAATGTCAACAGTTTTGCCTCATGGGAGGTGATTGTTTAGGACTAAGCACTGAAAAACAAAAAGCAAAAGACACCAAAGGAACTGTATAAAACATACAATAAACTCATTAGAATAAACCAAGGCAAGGTTTGAGCTAGGCAAGTTCTACTTCATTTCTGTATTACTGGAAAAACAAAGTCTAGCAATTGTCAGAAATGCATTTAATTGAATTCTGTGCATATTGCTTAACTGTAATTATGAAGACACTCAAATGATATTAGTCTCCTTTACACACAGGCATATAAACATAAATAAACAAAACCAAGCAAAATGTCACATAAACGGCAAAGAAGGATCTTTCAGTTCATAACAAGAAACATTTGTAGAAATAGAGTGGAGAAGAAAGATTTCACATCAGTAATAGTGACTTTGCCACACTGGTATTTTTTAGCCTGGCAACAAAAGAGTTACTAAATATTTTAGCTAAAAAATGGTAATTCTTTATAAACAATCCTTGACTTCTGCCAACACATACATTCAGGGGTGTGCTTGTGTGTTCTCACATGTATTCAGCTATACAGAGTTGTAAATTGCTTTGATACTCGCCACCTTAGTTTCTGACTGCAGTTGATATTTTAGAATATTAATTATTTTAGTATAACTAAACAAACAGTCACTCTACCAAATCAGGTCCATCTGCTCTATTCATAAAAGTCTTTTTAGTGACTATCCAGTAAATATGTTACTGCTCAAAAACCAAAAAGCAGCGGGGAACCAGGAGCGATCACAATAAGAAGTAGATGTGCCAAGTGACAGACACATTTTGAAGAGCAGGTTGTCTCAGTGTCTCCCACTTTTGATACTCAACCAACCCTATTCTTCCCCATTACTCAGTGCCAGCTGTCAACTGTCGCGTGCCCGGGTGGCAAACAATTTACTGTGTAATTAATGGACGTTGCCTGTTTAATTGCAGTGTAGATCTGATTTGAAATACTGGCAGGAAATGCTGAGCTTTAAGATGTTCTGGGAGGATTTCTTTTTGTTAGGTGCGCTGATCTGATGACATAACCAAGCCACATCCAGGGAACAAAGGTCCCAGCTGGCAGCAGCTGGTATCTTGAGTGAGGTGTGATTGATCAAGTGAGACAACCCACTGCCAGGTGTTAGGTTATCCCAAACACACACTTCAACCCCCTCACCTTCAGGGAGGAGTAGGAGCTCAGGTTTGCACATAGCACAAATCCATGTAGCAGCACAGATTTTAATTGGCTGATTGTTGGTGGATGCTGGCAGCTGATGATTTAGCCTGAATTTCTGTGAAAGAACATTTTTTCCAAACCATTATTAATACAGAATGCTTTCAGCTGTTGGCAAAGGATTTTTCACTGCAGAACTTCAGGAATACAGTAAAGGATATTTTGGCCAGTTCTGATGTGATTTCATAATTGAGAAATATGTCAAATATGAAAAGAAGATTTGAAGCAGTAGCTGAAATGTAGTTCAGTAGATATTTCCTATCTCTTCCTTGACTAAAAATAAAATCACGTTAGAAAACTGTATTCTGGGTATCATTCCTCTGCTAAGCACTTGTTAAGAAGGTAGATAAATCCATACCAGCAGGTTGCATTTTTTAAGCCTTCCTGGTTTAGTACAGAACATGCTTCTTCCTGAGAGAATAGTCTAAAAAGCTAGTTAGAGGGTAACACCAATAAACAAGAAGAGACAAATTCCTAGAGCATTTTGTGTGAGTGTTGGCATGTTTCATTTGTGTTTGATGATCAGTTGCACGTACATAGATGGGAACAATTCTGCCATGAATCAACCCTAAGCAGCAGTTCGTACATGAGCACATTCAAAATTTGCGTGCCTCAGCATTTCCAACACAGAGCTCATTTGCTAATACTGGGATTACAGTCACTGGAATGTAATTACATGTGTCTACTCGAAGAACAACACAAACTATTTTTCCCTGCCGTCATTTTACTATACCAGAGTAAATTAGACACCATGATGTTTCAAACACATCAATTACATTCATCTCATTAGATCTGGGGAAACTATCTGCTGGGCATGCAAAGGCTTGAAAGGAGGGGAGATGCCAGAAGTAGCATGGGCAACACCTGAAGAAAAAAGATGACAAAATTGACAAGCACATGAACAGATGCCTTTAATGGCTACATGTAACATCAAGCAGCTGTATATAGTTTAGCATTTCTCTACAGATAGACCAAAGACAGAAAGAAAAATTCACTGGTCATTTGTTTGGAGAGCTGTGCAGTACAGCAATGCTCTTTCTGAACCACCAACATGTTTGAGGAGAAAGATGAAGAAAGGAACACCAGGTCCATAATAGAAATAGCACGAGAGGGGGGAAAGGTATAGATTTTGTCACCCTCATGTCAGTCAGGAACTAAAAGGACACAGAATAGGAGGAGTATGGGACAAACAACTATAAATTTTAAGCCAACAGGCACACTGTTACTGGAATTTATAGCATGACTTCTATAGAAGTTCAAAAGAGCTTTGGATGAAAGTAACGAAAAAGAAGAATAGGCAGAGGCTCAGTAATTTCTTTCATACAATATTGTTAAATTACTCTATCACTAAAGCCATCATCACATGTAAGATATCACAAACAGAAAGACAAAACATCCAATTAGATAAATTAATGTCATTTAGGAGTAGATAACCTCTCTCCCCCCATTACTGTAAATGTAATTTTACACCACGATTATATCAGGTTTTTCATTTCTTTTCTTTCCCCTCAATCAATTTCAAACATGTCATTTAAAAGTGTGCAAATCTTTTTACAGAAACAAATTTGGTCCCACTCATGCCCTGCTTAAGTTGCTCATTTGCATAGATGCCATTTCAAATGTGATTTATTAGTAAAATACATGCTTTAATGCCTTGCCTTGTTTCTTAATTTATAAGCCTGGGTTGATGGAGGTTTTTCTGTGTTAATGTTTTCCGGAACTTACTGCCTTGTATGTGCAGAACAGTGGCCATTAATCAATACGGTTCACTTAGTTAAGCTAAGAACTCCCAATTGTCCCAGCATTTCAGCAGGCAGCAGCTTTTTAGGATCAGCCTTAACTGCCTGCTGCAGAACTGCACCCAAGTTGAGCTGGGACTGGTGTCACCCTCGTCTCCTCCTACTCAAGAGTGAACCACATGATAAGGCAGCACAATAAAGATGGACACACAAGCCTGAAAGGCATAGAAGAGGGTAAGAGGCAGCAGACCCTGTTCTCCACGCTCCAGGGGGGTTGCTCTCGCTCTGTAATTCTAATTTAAACCCTGCCTTTTTATCTTCAATCCAGAGCTGTGAAAGCAGCGGGAAAAGCTCCCCCCCATCACCCCCATCTCATATGCTGGGACTATCTTAATATTAAACCAACTTCAACTGCTCTGTCAGAACAGCTGTCTGAACCCTATCAGCATTTTGCACGCATTGTAAACTCAGGGAAAAGAAAAATAAGTTAATTGAAAGTGTGCTGTAGTTTGTGCCAGTCTTGTTCATGTCATCCTGAAAGAATTCCCACCCATGACACATACTTCTTCAAGTATTTACAATTTATCCGTGACACTCAAGATTCCCATTACACAGAAAGTGTTGTTTCTTTACAAATGCATGGAAATCCAAGCTTTCCCAGTTATTTTGTTACTGCAACAGGTTTGAAAACCAAGGAAGACTGGTATGAAGTAAAGTTTAGATTAAGTTAATCAAGACTAGTTTGCAATCCTGCGCAGAGGGGTAGAACCAGGTGAACGTTACTGAGCACAACAGCAAGAACAATATTTTTGCTTTACAGTTTGCAATTTAACCAATTTCCACTTAGTAAGAGCAAAGCTGCAGAGTTTCATTGCTGGCCTAGTATTACAGTGGTAACATTAACAGAAGGTCTACTACACAGCCTATGGTACACTACAGAAGCCTTTCTGAAAACTGACGAACTGTGGCTCAGACATTTATTCCATGTTACAGAAAATACAAACAGTGAAATGCCATCAAATAAGCCCCTCCAAAAATAAACCATGAGACTGCCCAGGGGACTGGGATAACTGATGCCACCCCAAACAGCTTTAAGTTTCCCCAGCAGTCATTACAACAGCAGACACTAACCTGTCAGCAAGGGATCATTACAATTCTGTCAACCTTCCTCTTCCTCTTTTCCCCACTCCTAAGCACCAAACAAATCCTATAGCAGGTTTTGCTTCTGAGAACTTCCCATTCCCTAAAATCAACCAAGCAACCAATGTCAACAACAACAGTGTGATTAAATTCAAAAGATGGTACTAAAAGTTTTTGTTAAAGGAATGAGGTTTAAGAAGTCATTCATGCCAAAACCTGTCAGTAAACCACAAATGATTCATTATGGTTCCTAAAACTTGCAATATTCTTTTTCGTGTTCCCCCTAGCCATATTGGAACATGAAAATATTGAAATATAAAAATAAATAATGTTGTTAAGTTTTTCTGATGAGTCTCAAAACAGAAAGAAAAGTAAAATATTTTAAAAAAAAATCAAGTGATTGGTTTGGAGGATAAAAGATTTAGAATTCCAAAACAGACCAATGGTTATCATTAGTATTTATAGTCTTCCAATAATTGATAGAAAAGAATTCACTGCTGGAGCCACAAAAAACTATAGTATTCTAATCATTACAGAATAATTACCACATGTAAGTATATAACCAAACTTTGCTCATTTACAAATTGGAGAGCAGCAAAGAAAGATGAATGGTGGGCTTGCTTCTGCTTATTAGAGGCTTTTTTGTGTCAATGTGTCAAAGGCAAAGAAACTAAAATCCTGTAGATACAGGTCTCCAGAGAGCACAACGAGTCAAGGATTTTCTGATGAAAGTTTTTTCCATAAAAATTGGATGGCCTGAAGGAATGTATGAACCAGTTTAGATGAGAAGAACATTTCTGATTCAAAGAGGGAAAAAGGGAGAAAAAAGCCCCTTTTCCCTTACCTCTAAATAAGTAAAATCTCTAAAAATTAGAGCACATAACTAGAACACAGGACACCTCACCCAACTTCATCTCAGAAACTTGTCCTAACCACCACTAAGCTGCAAAGTAGGTTTGATCGTTTTTTGGGGAAACAGAATTAAAATAAAGAGCAGAGAAGAAAGTAAGAGACATCTAAGGAAACCAGCTGACTGCTGGTCACTGTGGTCACCTTAGATGTAAAATATTAAGTCTCCAGTACACCTAATCAAGATAGAGTCAATCCTTCAAAGTTCAAGCAGGTACCCTGCCAGCTTGGGTAATGACAAAAATAAGAACTGGCCTCTCGCCTCTCATGAAAGAGTTTGAGATTTCCTCAGTGTCTGATGATATAATAACAAAAATGAAGTCTTGAAAAGCAGACAGGAGCACCTAAAGACTCAGTTTTCCAAGATCATTGATACACATACTCAGTGTGAGGTCAGTCACACGACAGACTGCACAAATCCTATAAAATAAAGCTCATATTAGAGTGGCAATGTGGCTACAGAGCATAGGGCTGATTTTGTGCAAGGTTGTTCTGGTTTAAGACAAAACTACTGTTGCTGTCATTTTGCTTTGTAAGAAGGCAGAGGAAAAAGGGGCTGGGACACCAAGGTGCTTCACAGAGCACCCCTCCACACACACTCTCACTGGTGTCCCCAGCTTAAGCCAATGTCCACATTTAGAAAAAAAATAGTCCCCTTATTTCACTGCTCCCAGATGCCTGTTTGCTTTTCTTTCACTCAGTGCAGAATACCAGCACATGGAGATGCTTTAAAACATTGCAGCCCTAATTTCATTCTTCCCACAAGTATTGGGCCAAATCACTTAAAGTCAAACCACGACTTCCTCCACATTTGGAGTAAACAGAGAGCAGCATCAGAGTAGTGAGTGGAGATGCTCTAAATTCAGACTCAGTTGAAGTAAGACCATCATGTTTAACCAGTCTAATTAGAGTATAGGACTCAATTTGGAAAGTATGTATGTATGTATGGCCAGTCTCTTCGCGAACGAAGAACCGGGGAAGGTCTTTCCACCTTCCAGCCTGCGCATTGGATTTTTTAGGTGAGACACAGTGTGCGCGGAACTGAGCCCACCCTTTAATCCTGAGGTTCATCTGCCAGGGCCAAGCACGCTTGGACGGTGGCAGCGAGGTCCTCAGGACGTAGATGGATTGCCTTACGGGTTAACGAGCTCCATCTGCCCGGGGAGGGGCCCTGACCAGGACTCGAACCCGGGTCTCAGCGTTCACAGCGCTGTGCTTTAACCACTTCACCACCAGGGGCTCCCTATTTGGAAAGTACATTTTTAATGAACATATGCTAAGGTGCATTAGATTCTTCTTGAAGAAGCTTCAGATGTAGGATTGTACTTTACAGATCTGTGAAACAAGAACAGATATGCCTTGTCTTTAGAATGGTGATAGGTAAAGCTTCTTTCTTCTCTAGACTAGCACAATCAAGATTAAAAGCATTTCAAAAATGATCCAGGATGTGTACAATGCTGTCTCTTCTACACCAAGTATTACGTTAAAGCTCACCCAGCAAAATAATTATCCCGGGCTTTATATGTGTATGTGTAGTATTGGTTGTGGGTCTTTTAAAAAGCACTTCAATATCGATCAGCTGAGTTTAAGAAGAATATAAGATATCAATTATATTAGAGTAGCCTCTTAGAATCATACCAAATAAAAAGAGCTCAGCCTCAAGAAGTTTGCAATTGTTAAGAGATTTCAATGTCTGTGAAAGGACAGAATGACTGATGATTCAGAATTAATTGCAATTTGGTGATGGATATACATGACATGCCCCAAGTACTGCATTAACACCAGCAGAGTAAACCTTTTTGCTTGTTGTAGCCTACAAATGAGGTTTGCTGTCGTACATACAAAAATCTTCAGAAAAAACATCTGGCTGAGCAGATTTTAATTTAACAGGCAAATACAGTGTTTTGTACAAATATTCCTCTCTTTTGACTCTACCCCCAACAGCTCAATCAACTGGAAGACTAAAGCACCAAAAGTTCCCTTTATTAGACTGCTCACTGACATGAAGTAAATTGTCAAATTAATGACAATATCCATAGGGAACCAAAATCACTACATGGGAGCAATCCCTGTGCAAAGAAGCTTTAGCTGAAGACCAAAGCAGTTCACATTACTTATTAAATTGTTAATGTTACAATTTTTAAAATATGTCAGCACAATGGTACATTGTACATATTTCCTTACAAGAATTTCATCAAGCTGCGTTTCTCTGATACTGGAACAGTGCTTT
>NW_020955509.1:799117-803123 GCF_003031625.1 Empidonax traillii
AACCAAAATCACTACATGGGAGCAATCCCTGTGCAAAGAAGCTTTAGCTGAAGACCAAAGCAGTTCACATTACTTATTAAATTGTTAATGTTACAATTTTTAAAATATGTCAGCACAATGGTACATTGTACATATTTCCTTACAAGAATTTCATCAAGCTGCGTTTCTCTGATACTGGAACAGTGCTTTACTACTGTTTATCATCTATTTAAAGGAAGTATATATTGATAGAGTGGAGCATTTTAACATTCAGAGTCTATAATTTTAAAGACGTTCACTAGATTCAAGTTGGAGCTGAAACACACAATGAGCTTACTTACTTTAAGTCATCACGTTCTAATAACAATATTTAAAAATTCTCAGCAATTTTGGGGGGGGGGGGGGCATTAATTTGGGGAGGAAAAGCAAAGCTTAGATGTGTTGCTTTTCAGAGTTTTCCTCGGGAATGGATGTGTAAAATACATTCAACAACAGGTTGAATATTGAGAAACCAAGGGAGAATGTAGTAACATTCACATAAATGGGGTCAGAATTTTACCTTTTTTACTCATTTTTTCAATTATAATCCTTTAAAAGCAAAACCAACCAAACAAAAAAAAACCAAGCAAACAAACAAACAAAAAAAAAAACACAACAACTTCTCCTCTCCTGTTTTTCTGTCTTACCTTGAAACAATCTGATTCAATAATATTTCCAACTCTAGGCAAAATCCTTGTCAAACACTGAAGGGAATCATGAAATTACTCATAGTAAAGTGTCCTTTTCACATTTTAAATTCTCTTGTCATTTACAAGCATATAAAGTGTTCTTCATTATCTACTGTACAATACTGGGAAGCCACCAAGATGATAATTTTGATGTAACGTACCAGGTTAAACTGAAGATGAGCATTTTGAAAGAGAATTTTGGTTTTGTAGTTTTATGGGTAAAGCAGATGCGCAAGTAGCAGGACTAAGGGAAGCCTTTGATCTCACCTACCTTTCATGTATAATTGACAGTTGTAATTTGGACTCGGGGATGACAGAGAGGCAGCTGAGAAATTCTGTGAGATGCCTGTGTACAGAGAAACAACATATGCCTGACACAAGCTGAGAGGAAAATACAAAGCCAGAGGAATCAGCACAGCTGAGCACGAGCGCTGCACAGCACGGCGGTCAAACACAAAAGGGCAGGGCAGCCCACACAAACCTCACCATTGTCCTGTAGCCAGGCTCTGGGTTACTCCTTTTGCCCACACAAGGGAAAAGTAACATATTAGGCTGAGAAACGGAGGAACAGCGATGGGTGTGTTGACAGAAAGCAGGGACAGAGCACAGAAAGTGCGATATTGTATCCAGGGAAACACCAGCTGAAAACCCTAACATTTGTTCTGGGCTGTGGGCTTTTCAAAGGGTAAGGAGCAATTTTAAACTAGCAGACCTCATGGACTTTTTTCCAAGGTGGTAGTTCCACTTGATTTACTCCTGGCTGTGGTGACGAGCAGTGAGAGTCCCGTTGGTCATCCAAGCAAAGGGCTGGAGAATGAGGTGTGAGAGAAAAGGATTTTCTGCTTCCACCCCCTCAGACCTCTCTGGCTGCACCAGCCTACACCTGGCCTCACCCACGCCTCCAAGAGACCTCTGATACATCAGGAAACTGGCTGTAGTGAGAGTAGCATGAGAGTCAAAGCTTTAGGGTCAAGTGAGATGTCATCACAGAAACATTTAGTTTGAAAAAGAGCTCTAAGATCATAGACTCCAACCACTAATGCAACACTGTCAAATCCACCTCTAAACCATGTCTTTAAAGTGCCACATGTTTTTTTAATACCTCCAATTATCCAATCCAGGGATCAGAACTCAAGTACTTTGCTGGGTAGCCTGTTCCAATGCTCGACCACCCTTTCTGTGAAGAATCTTCCCTAATATCCAATCTAAATATCTCCTTGCACAACTTCAGGTGCTTTTCTCTTATCCTACTACTTGTTGCTTGGGAGAAGAGACCAATCCTCACCTAGCTACAACCTCCTTTCAGGGAGCTGTAGACAACGATAAACCCCTTTTCTCCAGGCTAAACAAACCCCAGTTCCCTCAGTCACTCCTCCTAATTTACAGAATAGAGCCTTTATTCATTCTCTGACAAGAATTTAAAAAAAAAAAAAATAAAAAATTAATAGGTGGTGTTGGTCAAGGGAGGAGTTGGAACAACACCAGCACTGTGACATTCTGGTCAAACGGGATAAAACTCAACTCTCATATACTTTCGAATAAAAAGTCATCTAAGCAGAAATGGGGAAAAGAGTTAAAAATTTATCTGTGTAGGCAAGTTAACATTGTAATTAAGATTTAGAGTGAGCACAGACACAACATTCCCACAATGGGATCACTTCAGTACATCAAAGGCAGCACAAATCAAGACTCCACAACACAGATGGGTCCAATTTGCTGCTTTCCTCAATTTGCATAGTTTTTTGGTCTCACAATACAAATCTTTAATGCAAGAGTTATTTCTATCATGATTAATTTTTGTTAATCCACATTGTTGATCCGTACTGTTTTTCAAGTATCACCTTGGGAGAACAGAAATTATTACAGGTAGGAGAAAAAAAACAAAACAAAACAAAACAAGAAAACCACATCATTTTCATCTCCTGTTAAGTACTGGCAAAACCCACTCTGGAACAAAGAAGTGTCTAAATCCTGAAATTACTTGCAAAGAAACAGATAAACACTTCAATGCATATAAGGATAGGGGAAAGCTGTCCTCCCAGTCAGGGTCCTGTGTGCCTAATCCTGAGGGAGCAGTAAGCACAAGGCCTAAAGTCCTGTAAATCTCTGAATTTTCTTGATGTTTGTACAGCAATAGCATTTTCTCATCACTTCAGAGGCTTCAGTGGATTAATTTTTTTTTTTTTTTTTGGTTGGACTCCATTTTATGGTAACGTTCCACACTGTTTTAATTGCTATTACTGCTCCCTTCCCTTGTGGTGTTTATCCCCAGGCGCACACCAACAAACCTGTGGTTTGTAGACAGACATTAGAACTGTTTTGGGTAAGCTCAATTCACATTGCGGAGATACACTCTGAGCCTTTGCACAACAAGCTCCAGCAACAAACCAGCAGACTCCTGCTTCTACCCCAGAATGTTGATTTGCCCTCATTGGGGAAGATTACCCCCACTCTTTTGCCCAGGCTATGCTCTAGGGAAAATTACTTGGGATCAGAGCAGAATTTCACTTGAGTTGCATTATTCCACATCCACAGAAAACACTGAGCAACAGGAAAGGCAGAGAGGTACGTATTTGGAAGAAAAAAAAAAAAAAAGGTTAAAAATGAGAACTTTATTGGAAGACAGCCAGTAAAAAAGTGTGTCTTAAGGCTAAATAAGGAGAAGAAGATGCATTAAAAGTGTCAGACCCAGGTAAGAGTTGAAAACAGTCTCTCTTCTCTGTACTGCTAAAATAGGTACAACAGAATGGCACTGAGTGTTACCACATTGCTGGCTCAGTTTACTGACCACCGGTGTGACATCAGCCCAGACGGTATTCTGTGAAGTGCTGTAAGCAGGTTCATGAAACTTTCCTTATCCTCAGGTGCTGGGATATGCACAGCAGAGGGATTTGTTCTAGCTCCAAAGCAATTTTAAATCGCAAAATCCACAACATATACAATAAATCTGTAAGACAGATGGCCATAAATCCCTAATGAAGCACTGCCAATGTAAATATTGTAAAAGGGATAAATAGCACTTAATTACACCATTGGCAAGCAAGTTGGGTTTCTCCTCATCTTCATTCTGCTGTTCACCAATCTCCCAGGCTCTCTCAAGCATACAGTGTGCACAGCATGGATTAGTGGCAGCTCCACACTCCACACTCTTCCACTGCATGGCACTTACCCTCCTATGCCTTTGCTTATCCTTTTTTTTTTTCCTTCTTTTTGCCTTTTTGTTTTGTTTGTTTGGTTTTTTGGTTTTTTTGTTTGTTGTTTTTTTTTTTTTTTTTTTTTTTTTTTTTTTTTTTTTTTTT
>NW_020955509.1:803144-807123 GCF_003031625.1 Empidonax traillii
AACCAAAATCACTACATGGGAGCAATCCCTGTGCAAAGAAGCTTTAGCTGAAGACCAAAGCAGTTCACATTACTTATTAAATTGTTAATGTTACAATTTTTAAAATATGTCAGCACAATGGTACATTGTACATATTTCCTTACAAGAATTTCATCAAGCTGCGTTTCTCTGATACTGGAACAGTGCTTTGCTACTGTTTATCATCTCTTTAAAGGAAGTATATATTGATAAAGTGGAGCATTTTAACATTCAGAGTCTTTAATTTTAAAGACGTTCACTAGATTCAAGTTGGAGCTGAAACACACAATGAGCTTACTTACTTTAAGTCATCACGTTCTAATAATATTTAAAAATTCTCAGCAATTTTTATGTGGGGGGGCCATTAATTTGGGGAGGAAAAGCAAAGCTTAGATGTGTTGCATTGCAGAGTTTTCCTTGGGAATGGATGTGTAAAATACATTCAACAACAGGTTGAATATTGAGAAACCAAGGGAGAATGTAGTAACATTCACATAAATGGGGTCAGAATTTTACCTTTTTTACTCATTTTTTCAATTATAATCCTTTAAAAGCAAAACCAACCAAACAAAAAAAACCAAGCAAACAAACAAACAAAAAAAAACCACAACAACTTCTCCTCTCCTGTTTTTCTGTCTTACCTTGAAACAATCTGATTCAATAATATTTCCAACTCTAGGCAAAATCCTTGTCAAACACTGAAGGGAATCATGAAATTACTCATAGTAAAATGTCCTTTTCACATTTTAAATTCTCTTGTCATTTACAAGCATATAAAGTGTTCTTCATTATCCACTGTACAATACTGGGAAGCCACCAAGATGATAATTTTGATGTAACGTACCAGGTTAAACTGAAGACGAGCATTCTGAAAGAGAATTTTGGTTTTGTAGTTTTACGGGTAAAGCAGATGTGCAAGTAGCAGGACTAAGGGAAGCCTTTGATCTCACCTACCTTTCATGTATAATTGACAGTTGTAATTTGGACTCGGGGATGACAGAGAGGCAGCTGAGAAATTCTGTGAGATGCCTGTGTACAGAGAAACAACATATGCCTGACACAAGCTGAGAGGAAAATACAAAGCCAGAGGAATCAGCGCAGCTGAGCGCAAGCGCTGCACAGCACGGCGGTCAAACACAAAAGGGCAGGGCAGCCCACACAAACCTCACCACTGTCCTGTAGCCAGGCTCTGGGTTACTCCTTTTGCCCACACAAGGGAAAAGTAACATATTAGGCTGAGAAACGGAGGAACAGCGATGGGTGTGTTGACAGAAAGCAGGGACAGAGCACAGAAAGTGCGATATTGTATCCAGGGAAACATCAGCTGAATACCCTAACATTTGTTCTCGGCTGTGGGTTTTTCAAAGGGTAAGGAGCAATTTTAAACTAGCAGACCTCATGGACTTTTTTCCAAGGTGGTAGTTCCACTTGATTTACTCCTGGCTGTGGTGACGAGCAGTGAGAGTCCCGTTGGTCATCCAAGCAAAGGGCTGGAGAATGAGGTGTGTGAGAAAAGTATTTTCTGCTTCCACCCCCTCAGACCTCTCTGATTGCACCAGCCTACACCTGGCCTCACCCACGCCTCCAAGAGACCTCTGATACATCAGGAAACTCGCTGTAGTGAGAGTAGCATGGGAGTCAAAGTTTTAGGGTCAAGTGAGATGTCATCACAGAAACATTTAGTTTGAAAAAGAGCTCTAAGATCATAGACTCCAACCACTAATGCAACACTGTCAAATCCACCACTAAACCATGTCTTTAAGGTGCCACATGTTTTTTTAATACCTCCAATTATCCAATCCAGGGATCAGAACTCAAGTACTTTGCTGGGTAGCCTGTTCCAATGCTCGACCACCCTTTCTGTGAAGAATCTTCTCTAATATCCAATCTAAATATCTCCTTGCACAACTTCAGGTGATTTTCTCTTATCCTACTATTTGTTGCTTGGGAGAAGAGACCAATCCTCACCTAGCTACAATCTCCTTTCAGGGAGCTGTAGACAACAATAAACCCCAAACCCCTTTTCTCCAGGCTAAACAAACCTCAGTCACTCCCTCAGTCACTCCTCCTAATTTACAGAATAGAGCCTTTATTCATTCTCTGACAAGAATTAAAAAAAAAAATTAATAGGTGGTGTTGGTCAAGGGAGGAGTTGGAACAACAGCACGGGATAAAACTCAACTCTCATATGCTTTTGAATAAAAAGTCATCTAAGCAGAAATGGGGAAAAGAGTTAAAAATTTATCTATGTGTAGGCAAGTTAACATTGTAATTAAGATTTAGAGTGAGCACAGACACAACATTCCCACAATGGGATCACTTCAGTACATCAAAGGCAGCACAAATCAAGACTCCACAACACAGATGGGTCCAATTTGCTGCTTTCCTCAATTTGCATAGTTTTTTTGGTCTCACAATACAAATCTTTAATGCAAGAGTTATTTCTATCATGATTAATTTTTGTTAATCCACATTGTTGATCCATACTGTTTTTCAAGTATCACCTTGGGAGAACAGATATTATTACAGGTAGGAGAAAAAAAAACAAAACAAAACAAGAAAACCACATCATTTTCATCTCCTGTTAAGTACTGGCAAAACCCACTCTGGAACAAAGAAGTGTCTAAATCCTGAAATTACTTGCAAAGAAACAGATAAACACTTCAATGCATATAAGGATAAGGGAAAGCTGTCCTCCCAGTCAGGGTCCTGTGTGCCTAATCCTGAGGGAGCAGCAAGCACAAGGCCTAAAGTCCTGTAAATCTCTGAATTTTCTTGACATTTGTACAGCAATAGCATTTTATCATCATTTCAGAGGCTTCAGTGGATTAATTTTTTTTTTTTTTTTTGCTGGACTCCATTTTATGGTAACATTTCCACACAGTTTTAATTGCTGTTACTGCTCCCTTCCACTGTGGTGTTTATCCCCAGATGCACACCAACAAACCTATGGTTTGTAGACAGACATTAGAACTGTTTTGGGTAAGCTCAATTCACATTGCGGAGATACACTCTGAGCCTTTGCACAACAAGCTCCAGCAGAAAACCAGCAGACTCCTGCTTCTACCCCAGAATGTTGATTTGCCCTCATTGGGGAAGATTACCCCCACTCTTTTGCCCAGGCTATGCTCTAGGGAAAATTACTTGGGATCAGAGCAGAATTTCACTTGAGTTGCATTATTCCACATCCACAGAAAACACTGAGCAACAGGAAAGGCAGAGAGGTACGTATTTGGAAGAAAAAAAAAAAAAAAAAAAAAAGGTTAAAAATGAGAACTTTGTTGGAAGACAGCCAGTAAAAAAGTGTGTCTTAAGGCTAAATAAGGAGAAGAAGATGCATTAAAAGTGTCAGACCCAGGTAAGAGTTGAAAACAGTCTCTCTTCTCTGTACTGCTAAAATAGGTACAACAGAATGGCACTGAGTGTTACCACATTGCTGGCTCAGTTTACTGACCACCGGTGTGACATCAGCCCAGACGGTATTTTGTGAAGTGCTGTAAGCAGGTTCATGAAACTTTTCTTATCCTCAGGTGCTGGGATATGCACAGCAGAGGGATTTGTTCTAGCTCCAAAGCAATTTTAAATCGCAAAATCCACAACATATACAATAAATCTGTAAGACAGATGGCCATAAATCCCTAATGAAGCACTGCCAATGTAAATATTGTAAAAAGGATAAATAGCACTTAATTACACCATTGGCAAGCAAGTTGGGTTTTTCCTCATCTTCATTCTGCTGTTCACCAATCTCCCAGGCTCTCTCAAGCATACAGTGTGCACAGCATGGATTAGTGGCGGCTCCACACTCCACACTCTTCCACTGCATGGCACTTACCCTCCTATGCCTTTGCTTATCCTTCTTTTTGCCTTTTTATTTTGTTTGTTTGGGTTTTTTTTTGTTGTTTGGTTTTTTTTTTTTTTTTTTTTTTTTTTTTTTTTTTTTTTTTTTTTTTTTTTTTTT
>NW_020955510.1:0-1191 GCF_003031625.1 Empidonax traillii
TTAAACAGGCTAAGAGACTGAAACCCCTGTGGTATGGTGGACGGTGGAATAAATACAAATATGGGGAGGCTTGGCAGGTTGATTATATCACACTGCCACAGACCCGTCAAGGTAAGCGCTATGTGCTCACCATGGTGGAAGCCACCACTGGATGGCTGGAGACGCATCCTGTGCCCCACGCCACTGCCAGAAATACCATTCTGGTCCTCGAAAAACAGGTCCTGTGGCGGCACGGCACCCCAGAGCTAATTGAGTCAGATAGTGGGACACACTTCAAGAATAGTTTAGTTACCACCTGGGCGAAAGAGCATGGCATTGAATGGGTCTATCACATACCATACCATGCAGCAGCTGCCGGGAAAGTTGAAAGGTGCAATGGACTGTTGAAGACTACCCTGAAAGCATTAGGTGGAGGGACTTTCAAACACTGGGACCAACACCTAGCAGAGGCTACATGGTTAGTCAACACTAGAGGCTCCGTCAATCGAGCTGGCCCTGCCCAGTCAGAGTCCTTTCACACTGTAGACAGGGACAAGGTCCCAGTGGTTCGCATGAGAGGTATGTTAGGTAAAACAGTTTGGGTTAACCATGCCTCAAGCAAAGGCAAATCCATTCGTGGAGTTGTCTTTGCCCAAGGACCTGGTTGCACATGGTGGATAATGCAAGAAGATGGAGAAACCCGGTGCATACCTCAAGGAGATATCATCTTAGGGTAAACAGGCCATAACTCAGTATCTGTATTTGTACTTATATATATATATTTGCGAATGTGTACGTGGTTTAGGATAATGTATGTATATATGGAGTTCAAAAAAGGTTCACTTTGATAGATGTATGGTGGCATGGGAAAGGAAAGAAAAATTAGGGGTGGATAATGTCATAGTTCTGGTTGTAGCAAGGAATTTTGTCTTTCCTTTCCCCTTTCCCCTCCCCACCCCTGCATGTGTGGTGTTAAGGAGCAATCAGACAAACAAAGGAGTTGCCCTGGGCTCTAAATGACTGAAACATTAGTCGCCTAGCAACGAAGGGGGAGGAATTGGAAAAGGCCAGAGTGTGTGTATGGAAAGGGGTGGGGTTTTGGGGGTTGGAGCTCAGCCCTGGGGGGTTGGAGCTCGGCTCTGGAGCAGGAGGAGGAGGCTGCAGCACAGAGGAGAGACGGGCTGGTTTCTTCTTTGTCTCTTCCTGTGGGAG